>NC_136409.1:191785000-192042500 GCF_051521515.1 Lactuca serriola | reverse complement strand
GAAAGAGTACTATTTGATAAGAAAAAATGTGGTACTTGGTAGTACTCATATGTGATTGCCTTCTCCTTAGCATGACCTTTCGATTGATTTAATTTCCTTTAAGGAGTCTAGCATTGTGTTCTTTCCTAAGTCAAATTTATATTTTGTAGAATATGGAACAAACCATGGGTTAGGAAAGGTTGGTGATGGAATCAGGATGTGTAAGTTGAGTCAACTTCTTTTGAAATATTGCACACATATATGGTTTACATGCAGGGGTAAATATTGATCCTAATCTTTTGTTAGCTGTTTTTCTCCATGCTCTTCCTTTTAAAAGTTCATTTTTAATGGATGTGCACCTAATAAAGGTTGATTTTAATATTTTATACTTCATTTCATACTATATAACATAGTTGTTATCATGTTATGTCATAAAACAAATGCTATTTTCATATCTTTGCATAAATGCATGGCACAGATGATAATTCTTGTTGGCTTGGGGTTCTACTGTCAACATTCTTGATTAGGTATTATTTTGGTTCAATTTGTGATTTTGAATTCCGATTTCTATTGTCCCTCGTTATTGTGTATTTGGAATCTAAAATTATATTAGCAGTAAATACGATACTTTTGTATGTATTCTATGTATTCTGTCAGAATATATTCCGCCGGAATAAAATCTATGTATTCTGCTAGAATATATTATATATATTTTCTTATATTCTATGTATTCTACCAGAATATATAAAGTGATAATTAATTGCAAATAAGATGTTTTTAACCATTATTAGTTTTTGTTGTATTTGTGATAGAAATGGCTGGAAGAATGCGTTGAAGACCTAATAGGAATAACTTGAAGAATGAATAAAGTTTGATCATACTCACATTTTAATAATGTTGTTATTTTTTTAATAATTTTATTTATTTTTGTTGATATTCTTTTAAAATATGTATAATTATATTAAAATATATAAGACTTTTAG
Organism: Lactuca serriola; assembly: GCF_051521515.1. Classification (NCBI taxonomy): domain Eukaryota; kingdom Viridiplantae; phylum Streptophyta; class Magnoliopsida; order Asterales; family Asteraceae; genus Lactuca; species Lactuca serriola. Next base: position 192,041,538 of record NC_136409.1, on the reverse strand, counting down.
TCTGTAGGAATATATATGAATTTATATTTAAGTTCGGATGTATAAGAATATATTTGAATGTTATTTTTCAACATTGGATTCAAGAATTTTGTTATTCTTCATCAATATTCTAATAGAATAAAATTCTGAAAAAGCATCATTCTAACAAAAAAGATATTCTGACAGAATAAAATTGGTTGTGTTTACAAATTACGTTAGAATTGAAATTCAATTAGTTAAAAAAATTCAGATTTTTAAAATTAGGAGAATTAATTATCCCTAAAAATTCGAAAATTTCTTTTTATAATTGTAGTTAATTGTCCAAAATACTCTTTTGCTAAAATTTGTGTGATTATATGGTACATGCTATCCCATTGTAATATCATACACTATCAAATCATGTTTATTGATTAATTTCATCCGTTGGTCCAGATCTGTGCATTTTGGCACACAATAGTTAGTAAAAACAAAATAACATTGATGACAAACCTTGATCACAAATCACATGTAGAACTTAAGATCATGATTACTATTTACCATACCTTATGGAGTAGAAAAGAAAGAGCAAAACGGAAAGCATGAGATCACTATATGACTCGTGAAGCCTAACTAAGGAAATATAAATAATTCCCTATAAAAGACAACTTAGAGAGATTTAATTTTAGAAGCCCCAGAAAACTATATCGAGTGGTGAAGCTTTATCCACCCAGCCATTGACACACGTCGAGTAATTCCATGAGCAATATATACATAGTAATATACAAGTGCTTGACTTTTTAGTCAAATGTGTTAAAAATGCCTTTCCATAATGACAAAAAAAAGCAATCTTGAGGATTAAAATAAGCACGTATATATATTATATACAGAAAGTCTATTGGTCTGTATTTGTAACTCTTTTGTCAGCCTTGTGCTGAATTTCTTTTTATATACAATTGCTGTTAAAAAAAACACGTAAATGGGAAACACTTCTCAGTACACAGAAAAAATATCTTTAACTACATATTTAATTCTTTTTCCACTAAAGATGCTTAATGGTTGGACCACCACTTGCGAACCTAGCAATATGTAAAAGAGTAAGATTCAAAGTGGACACCATTCAAAATGTCCAGAAGGTAAACGCAAACACTATCACTGGTCAGAAAGTAGCACCTATCCTTCTAGCTCTCTATGTTTTGTTCTGAAACATTAAAACATAGCACTAAACTAAGTGAAGCTAGAACTTTCATACCTTTTGGTCTTCTAGAATAGCTATCTTGAAGATGATATATTCCACACTTGTTTATTCGTGTATCCATCCTAAGTGATTCCCAATTACATGCTTTTAATGTTAGATGGATCCAAGTAGACATCTTAAGGCATACTTTACAAGTGAAATGTTGCTTTCTAAGATTTGGTAAGAAAATTATATATATGGGGTTATGGAACTATAACTTTAAAACCTTTTGACCACTTGTTTTGCAATTGTAGAATATGCTAGTATGTGTCATTTTGCATAAATCCATTTAAGCATGTTCAGATAATCTTTCATGATCTGCCTTTTGAATCATCTTTGATTATGGACCAATCCTTTCTCAATCTTGTTATGTATATGTGTGGCTAGTTTGACTCCAATATGATCATGATCTAATTGCCAGGTTTGAATATGACTATGAATTCCTTTCAACCTCATAGAGGGTGTTGCTATTGCAAATAGGGAGTTAATTTGGTGTGTTTAAAGCAGTAGGGTTTATGTCATTTAATGTTTGATGGGCATTTGTTAGAATTAGCTACTTGCTTCCATAAGTGAGTGGTTCTCCTACACATCACACTCTTGGTTTGCCTACTAAAAGAATTCTTCAAACACTTGCTCCACTACTACTCCTTTGACCTAAATAAATTACACCTCCTTAAGTGCACTAGCTAATATCATTCACAGGCACTTCTAAGCTAGTTGAATAAGCATACGATAATTTTCGGGAAACATTGTATAACTTAGCAACATATTTTTATTTTTTTGTAATTCTTAGTATTTTATTTTCAAATAGAAAATAACATTCTGCTTTTTATTTCATCCATTTTGGGTGAGTTGTCTTAATTTTTGTAGCAATGAAATGCATAGTTATTTTCAGAGAAACTAAATTGTCTAAAATTAGAATTTAGCAGGAATAGATTGATATTTTATGCAGTTTGATCAAGTTTTGTTAGAGCATTGGGTGTGGGCAACAAGGTGCAACACCAAATTGTGTCACCTCACATGCCACATAAGCAAATGGTCTTATAACACCAAGTGGGGAAATGGGCAACAAGATGCAACAAGATGTAACACCAACTTTTTGAAAATAAATATTTTTATTTTTGTATTTTTTTTTACTATTTCATTTTTCTTACCTTTTTTTTTTTGTTTTTGTTTTTTTTTTGTTTTTGTGTTTTTTTAATAACTAATATATTTTTTTTATAAAACATATAATTTAAAAAAAAAAGACATAATATTTAAAATCTAAAATCCGATTACAATTAAAAAAACATAATTTTAAACATAAATTAATAACTAAAATACCATTGAAATCACTACTAAATACCACACACAAATCCTAATTAACCAAAATATTTTTTCCTAATTTGTTTCTTCATTGCTTGTAGCACCGCTAGATCAGCAGGCGCTAAACCCTCCTTGCTTGTCCGAAGAATTGACAATTGTTGTGTCATTAGTTCCCTCTCTTTTTGCTCCCGCTTCTCCCGTGCCTGACTTTCCAGGAATTCCAAATGACGACGTTTCAACTCATTTTTTTCTTTTATTAATAAATTATGTTCGTCGAATTTCGCTCTCATTTCCGCCGCATCTTTTGCTCTCGTCTCCACCTCCTCCGCATGTCTTGCAGCGCGCCTTGCTTTGTCGTGTCCGGGCGGTCGTCATGGTGGGGATATCTCTTGGATATCATCCGGGATCTCATCGTCATCGGCGTTTAGGTCTATGTTAGTCCGTGCGTCCGACACGTCAACCGAGCTAGAATTGCGAGACCTTTTGGATTGAACCTCCGATGATGTAGGCGTTTTATTCCACTTTGGATCCGCTCGCAACAATTCCCATGATTTTTCAAAGTCGAAAACATGACCCATTTCGACCTGATATTGTTCCTTAGCAGCTTTGAACAAATCAAAGTCGTTGGTTCCACTTTGTTGTTGCGCCGCAATCCGGTTGTAAATACCGTTGAATTTGTTGCACCGCTTAGTTATCATACCCCATTTGCTGCTCAACTTGTCGTTGTTGCGATACGGATTTTTCTTTAAAACAGCGTGAAACTTGTCGAGCACCGCCCCCCAATAAGCACCTTTTTTCATTCCATTTCCGCGAAGTTCGTCATTTGAAGTAGCACACCAAGCCGCCGTCAAAGCGTATTCCTCCTCCGGTGTCCACCATTGTGGAATGTCTGTATTTTCAGATTCCACCGCTATTGATTTTCCTTTTAATTTTCCTTTCCCTTTCCTACTACTTCCTGTTTCCACTTGAACTGTTGGTTGTGTTGTAGGCGACGGTTGATTGGTTGTTTGTTCCATCGAACCAAAAGTAGAGAAAAGATTTTGTTGTAAATTTGGGTTTTGACCAAATTGATTTTGTTGAACGTAAGGTGAGTTGGGAAATTGCAGTGGCGGTGAAGCGGTATTGAAAACGGCACCTTGGTATGGTATTTGTGGTAAACCTTGAAACGACAAAAGGTTGAAATAATTTTCATACCCCGCAAATGCGAGGCGAGGTTGTGTTTGGGTTTGATGATGGAGGGGGGGTTTTTGGGTTTTGCTCCATTTTTTGAAACTTTAATGAAAAATGTGTATAAGATATAGAGAGAATGAGAGAAAGATATATAAAAATTGAAATAAAGTATATGTATATATATAGATGGTAAAAAAGTAAGTTTTTTTTTTTTTTTTTTTTTTTTTTTTTTTTTTTTTTTTTTGAAATTGACCGTTTAATAACAGTAAAATATGGGGGCAACGGATACTTTTTTGGAGTTACAACTCGTTTCCAAAGCAACGAGATCCGGGCGACGAGATGCAACGGCTAGGGGGGGCGGTTTTCCCCGCGTTACGACGGCGTCGCGGACCGCCACGTGGGTCTCGTCGCTTCTAGTCGAGGCCCATACCGACCACTCTTAATTATTTCAAACATCGGCTCCCGGAGTGAGCGGACACGTAAATTGGTTGACTGTTTTTAGATTATTATTTAAAGAGACACATTTTCGCATTTTAAAAGGTTTGAAAGGAATTAATATCTTTTTCTTTTTCAAAACAAGAATTTTGTTTTTGTGTTTAATTTTTTTTTTCCTTCTATAATTTTCTTTTGCATTTCATTGATTCAATAGAACTTAAAACACTGTTGATTCTTCTATTTCATATTTGTAGCTGGTCATAATTATCTTTATGTCTTTGTTTAAACTTTAAACTCTTCAAATGTCAATATGTTACGTTTTATAATAAACAAATTCTTTCCCCAAAATAAACAAATTCTTTGGATAATTAATTTTCCTGTACTTAACATACTTTTTTGTTGAGGTAATTATTTTCCTGTATTAGCGGATTAGTAGTTGGATATTTGAATTCCGACTTTGCCAAACGTCAATACTCTAGACTACCAAACATCGATGGTTAACTATTTTGAAGTGTAGAGTGAAACATGCATGTTTATGCATGATTTAAAAGATATAACTTGAAGATTTATTTTTATTCATTTTATTTTATTTTAAAATTTTATTTTGTTAAAATTTATCTAGATTAATGATTATCTGATAAAATCTTTAGAGTTTATATTGTTTTTAAATTAGACTATTCCTATTCTAATTAGAAGTTATTTTAGGGTTGAGATTTAGTAATCGTTTACAAAGAATTTATGAAAATTCTAAAGAACATAGAGTTTGTTGTTCTTTGTTACCGTTAAGTCTACTCATTTTCGATCCGTATTTATTCGGCATCATTTGGTATTAGAGCTCACCCAATATGGTTGATCGATGAAGATCTCGCATAGCTAGAAACCATCGTGTTGAAAGATATTATATATATATATATATATATATATATATATATATATATATATATATATATATATATATATATATACAAACTTATCATTTATCATTAAGTATATAGTTGTTATTATATATTTGGTATATATTTTGTGTTTGGTATTTTTGTATATGTTAAGTATGCAGGATAAGAAAGCACGCGGGTTGTTAAACCCGGTTTGGGTTCATGGATAGTCCGTGGGTTTTATGTTGATCCGAGTATATATAGTGAAGGTTGAGTGATTGCAGCTTATACGATAGATATTTTCTTCACAGTTCGTCTCTTTCTCTTGGTTCTCTCTAGATTAGGGTTTATACCACAAGAACCAGTTTATTTTGTTTTACAAAATAGATTAGATCTAATGTGTATCTGAGAGATGAGTGTGATTGTAGTGAGATTTTCCTTTGTATTCGTTTGATGTAAACCAACTGTTTCATAGTGAATGAAATGTTGATGTTGGGAAAATCTTGAGTTTATACTTTCTTACATGGTATCAGAGCCTCTCTGTGTGACGATCTTTGAGGTTCTTGTTGATTTGCAGAAGATTCATACAGGTTAGACTGTTCCTCTTCTATTTTGGTGTTTGTTCCTTCTTTAATACTTGAAATCGATTGTTTCTTGATCATTCGTTAATCGATTGGTTCTTGGAAACTCTCGATATTTTTTCTCTTATTAGAATCAAGTTACTGCGATTGTAAGTTTTACTTTGCAGATTTGGTGGTTATCGTTCGATCCTTCCGGATCTGTGGTTTATACTTGAAGAAAAACTTCTCATCATCTGGTCTGCTCACCCAATCCTAGTGTTTAGGGTCAAAGTAACTCTGTCAGGGAACGGACACTCGTCTGAAATAACTCTGACAGAGAACAACCCTAAGGGAGGTGAGCGGTCACTTTGAACTGTAAATCTCCTTCTGATCGCTGTGAGCGTTTTCTTGTTCCTTTCTCAACTCTTTAGTAGAATAAATGTGGGAGATCTGTATGTTTTGAGTGTATCAGTTAAATTTCTGTGCAGTTTTCTTTCCTTTTCTTATATATCAGGCTGATCTGTATTGATTGTCTTGGGCCCCAACATACGTGGTGACCATCTGGACGTCATACAGTGACTGATTGTTAGTGTTTTTCATTGTTTGTTCTTATCTGTTTGCTTTATGGCTGGTCCTAATGATCCTCTTGAAGGGAGTGGGAAGGATGATGTAGTTAATTTTGATGATCCTCTCTATGTTCATCCATCTGATAATGCTACTACAACTATTGTTACTGTTAAACTAACTGGAAATGAAAACTTTCGTATTTGGAGAAGTTCCATGACTAGGGCCCTTAAGGCTAGAAACAAACTAGGGTTTGTTGATGGTACATTTAAAAAGAATTCGGTTGAGAAAACTAAAGAGACTAAGTGGGAAAGGGCTAATGCAGTAGTGTGTTCCTGGTTATTGTCTTCTATCAGTGATTCAATTTATGCTAGTCATGCGTATTCTGATAATGCACAAGAAATTTGGGAAAATTTGTTTGAAACCTATAATAAAGCAGATGGGTCTGTAATCTTTAATATTCATCAGAGAATAAATTCTTTAAAACAAAGTGGTATGACTGTGTCTGATTATTTTAATAAACTGGATGCTTTATGGAAAGAATTTGATGGTTTAATCAGTCTTACAGAATGTACTTGTGAGGTTGCAGTTAAACTAAATGATCATTCTAAGCTGATGAAGCTCATGCAATTTCTTACTGGTCTTGATGAAACATATAATCAAGTTAAGAGTCATATTCTACTCATGGATCCACTTCCTAGTGTCAAAACTGCTTTTTCTATAATTTCTCGTGAAGAGTCTCTTCAAAAGAATGGATCTCTTTCTAGTGATTCTCAATCTGTTCCTAAAAATCAGACAAGTGCTTTCAATAGTAAATTTAATAATAAGTTTTCTTGTAATAAAAATAAGGGACAGATTGTTCAGTGTAAAAATTGTGGCATTAAAGGACACACTGTTGAAAAATGCTATAAATTGATTGGATATCCTAAAGATTTTAAACCTAGAAGTGAGTCTATTCAGAATAGTCAAGGTAAAAACTTCAATATAAATTCTTCTATTGTTGGGACTGGTTCATCTGCACCAGAAGAGTCTATGTTTTATCAACTTACTAAAGACCAGTATGCTAAGGTTCTTGGTCTAATTGGTGAAAAACACAGTAATGAGGAGGCATCTGTCAATGCTAATATGGCAGGTACTTGCTTATTTAATGTTTGTAATTCAACTTTTAATGGTAATAAATGGATTGTTGATTCTGGTGCCAATCAACATATGATAGCATCAGAATCACGTTTGTATGATACAGTAGATGTGTCTAAGCTTAACCTTCTTGTTAGTCATCCGAATGGGACCAGTGCCAAAATTGAAAAAATTGGAAACTTAAATATTTCAAATTCTTTAACTCTGTTTGATGTGTTTGCAGTTCCTGAGTTTAATGTAAATCTTTTGTCTGTTCATAAAGTGTGTAAAGATAATAAATGTGAAGTTGTGTTTAATGAACATAGTTGTAAAATTCAGGATTTACACTCAAAGGAGATGGTGGGGAGTGGTAGTGAATCTGGAGGTCTTTATTATGTTGATAGTGTACCTTCAGGTAATCTTTTTTGTTCTAATGTTGCTTTGTGTTATATTCTAAATTGACATGGCATAATAGACTTGGTCATCCTTCTGACCAAGCTTTAAATTCCTTAAAGTCTCAACTTAATTTTGGGAATGATATCTTGCCACCTTGTGATGTTTGTCACAAAGCAAAACAGACAAGGAATTCCTTTCCAACTAGTCAACATGTAACTTCTTGCTTAGGTGAACTTATTCATCTGGATGTTTGGGGACCTTATAGAGTGATCACTTCAGAAGGGTTTAAGTTTTTTCTTACTATAGTGGATGATTTCACTAGGGCAACTTGGATTTATTTGTTAAAATCTAAAAGTGAAGTTTTTTCATGTGTTAATGCTTTCTTTAATATTTTGCATAATCAGTTTGGTATTAAAATTAAAAAGGTTAGGACTGATAATGGTTCTGAGTTTTTAAATCATAACATGAAAACATTTCTTGAAAGTAAAGGTGTTATTCATCAGACATCATGTGTTTACACACCTCAGCAAAATGGGGTGGTTGAGAGGAAGCATAGACATATCTTGAATGTTGCTAGGTCTTTATTGTTTCAGTCAGGGTTGCCTTTATGTTACTGGGGTGATGCTGTTTTAACTTCAGTTTTTTTGATTAATAGAACTCCAACTTCTGTGTTGAATGGAGCCTCACCTTATGAACTTGTTTATAAATCTATTCCCAGTTTTGAAAAACTTCGTGTTTTTGGGTGTCTCTGCTTTGCAACAAAATTAAATAATTTGGATAAGTTTTCTGAACGTGCAGATAAATGTGTTTTACTTGGTTATTCTTTGGAACAAAAGGGATATAAAGTTTTAAGTCTTGACACAAATTTTGTTTTTGTTTCCAGGGATGTGAAATTTTATGAGTCAGTGTTTCCATTCAAGCTTAATTTTTCAAATGTTGATAAGTCTAGTTTTCTGAATAATCCAAGTGACCCATTTTCCTATGATGAGCCTATGTTATCTAGTTCTCTACAAGAAAATAGTAGTTTAGATGATTTGGGAGTAACCCATCAATCTGATGGTGCTGGAGCAGTTCATGATCTGGATGAGACCCCAGTTAGTGGGGTCAGCAACCAGAGTGACGAGGCACATGTGCCTCAGGTTGATGAGGATGTTCCCAGTTCATCTACATTGGCTGAGGATGGTATTTTAGGACAAAACAATCCTTCTGATGATCACTTGTTAGGTGTCACTAGGTCTGGTAGAAATATTCGTTTACCAGCAAGATTTGATGACTTTGTTGTTGAAAGTTCTCATAAATATGGTTTGGAAAAATCTGTGAATTACTCTTGTTTAACTAATGAAAGTAAGTGTTTTGTGTCGAACTTGAAAAAACATTTGAGCCAAAAACATATTCAGAAGCCTCTTCTGATCCTAACTGGATCAAAGCTATGAATGAGGAAATGGAAGCGTTATATAGGAATCATACTTGGGATATTGTAGATCTTCCAAAAAATAGAAAACCTATTGGTTGTCGTTGGATATATAAAATTAAATATAAATCAAATGGTGAGGTTGAGAGATATAAAGCTAGACTTGTTGCTAAAGGATATAACCAAAGGGAAGGAATAAATTATGAAGAGACTTTTTCACCTGTTGCTAAGATTGTTACAGTAAGAATTGTTATATGTGTTGCTGTAAATAATTCTTGGCCTCTTTTCCAACTTGATGTTAATAATGCATTTTTATATGGTGACTTAGTTGAAGATGTTTACATGACTCTTCCTGAAGGGTATCACACAAAAAATGATATTAGAGTTTGTAAACTTATTAAGTCACTGTATGGATTAAAACAAGCTCCACGAAAGTGGAATGAGAAATTGTGTTCTTCCTTATCTGATTTTGGTTTTGTTCAAAGTTTAAGTGATTATTCGTTATTTGTTAGGAAAAAGGATAACACAGTGGTTGTTTTGCTTGTATATGTGGATGATATAATTTTGACAGGAAATAGCAATGTAGAAATTGAGAATGTTAAAATGTTTCTTAAGTCTAAATTTAGAATAAAAGATTTAGGTTTGTTGAAATATTTTTTTGGGAATAGAAGTTTTACCCACTAATAATGGTATTTGTTTAAATCAAAGAAAATATTGTTTGGAGCTTTTACATGAATTTGGAATGCTAGGTTGTAAACCTGTTAAAACTCCTTTGGAAGTTAATTTTGTTTTCAACAGGTACAATGATGATAATTCAGATCTGATAAGTAATATTACTGAATTTCAAAAATTAATAGGGAAGTTGATTTATCTAACAGTAACAAGACCAGATATTAGTTATGTTGTTCAACTACTGAGTCAGTTTATGCATAAACCAAGAAAATCACATCTAAATGTTGCTTTTAGGTTATTGAGATATTTAAAAGATTCTCCAGGAAAAGGTGTTGTTATCTCTAAAGGTGTTGCATAATTTAGATGTTGTTGGTTATGTTGATGCTGATTGGGCAAAGTGCTTGACAACAAGAAGGTCAGTGTCTGGATATTTAGTATATTTGGGTGGTTCACTTGTTTCATGGAAAAGTAAGAAACAAAGTACAGTATCTAGGTCTTCAACAGAGTCTGAGTATCGTGCTTTAGGTTCTGTTACTTGTGAAGTGTTGTGGATTTTGAAAATTTTAAGTGATTTAGGTTATTCAAATTTAACTCCTGTTAAACTTTTTTGTGATAATGAATCTGCTATTAAATTAGCATTGAATCCTGTTTTTCATGAAAAAACAAAAAACTTTGAGATAGATGTTCATTTTATTAGAGAAAAGATTGAAAATGGTATTTTAAAATTAGTGAAAATTGATTCTTCAAATCAAAATGCAGATATTTTGACAAAATCTTTAACTGGTTTTCAACATGAGTTTTTATCAAAAAGATTAGGTCTTTTAAATTTGTTTTCACTTCATAATGTTGCTAAATGATAAGTTTGAGAGGGGGTGTTAAAAGATATTATATATATATATATATATATATATATATATATATATATATATATATATATATATATATATATATACAAACTTATCATTTATCATTAAGTATATAGTTGTTATTATATATTTGGTATATATTTTGTGTTTGGTATTTTTGTATATGTTAAGTATGCAGGATAAGAAAGCACGCGGGTTGTTAAACCTGGTTTGGGTTCATGGATAGTCCGTGGGTTTTATGTTGATCCGAGTATATATAGTGAAGGTTGAGTGATTGCAGCTTATACGATAGATATTTTCTTCACAATTCGTCTCTTTCTCTTGGTTCTCTCTAGATTAGGGTTTATACCACAAGAACCAGTTTATTTTGTTTTACAAAATAGATTAGATCTAATGTGTATCTGAGAGATGAGTGTGATTGTAGTGAGATTTTCCTTTGTATTCGTTTGATGTAAACCAACTGTTTCATAGTGAATGAAATGTTGATGTTGGGAAAATCTTGAGTTTATACTTTCTTACACATCGCAACATCGGGTGTGAAGATGGAGCGGCTGATGTAGAGACCCACAAGATAAGCAGATAGATTAAAAACACATCATGATCAAATACTTGCGACGACGAGTGCAAGAACTCAAGTTGTTGAAACAAGATACCGAGAGAAGAGACGAAATTAAAACCGAGCATCTTGGATCGAGTACGGCAACAAGAAGCTCAGTCATTTTTCTAGATCAAGGCAAGATCATCACGGATGAGGATACAATGATAATCAATTCAGAGTGTTAATTTGACGGTTTTGAATCCCAAATGCGTAGGATTTGAAGTATCCCTCTCGAGTTTATCTGAATATGAATGAATCTTTCGGGATGACGAGTTTAAAGATGAGAGCATCCCTTTTTGTAGCACTAATTTCGTTTATAATACGTAACACATCTACGAGATCATGGATGAAGGTTAAATCGTTGAAGAAGAAGTTGGTGTTGAAAATCATATTTTTTCTACAAAGTCTGTGAATTATATATATATATATATATATATATATATATATATATATATATATATATATATATATATACACACACACACACAATTTAAATATGCTCATTTTCCAAATTCTAAGGAATCTATAGAAAATTCTAAAGAATCCTTATCTTGATCTAATAGGTATTCATCACCGTAAATACGGAGGACAAGACACCAAACATGTTACATTCTAGACATGCAAAACACATAAACTCTTCTTCTTTGGTTCTTGATTATTCATTCCGACGATACTAACTTTATTATTGGAGTGTATTCTCGGGTTTCGACTCAAGAATATGGCTAACCGGTTTTTTTAGGTGATGTCGGATCCAAGATCAGAGCTACGTTACAGTCTCATATTGCATTACAAATCTAGTTTTGTTCTTTCGCGCCATCTATCTACCAATGTTTTGCCTTATATAGTACAATCTATCGTTCATTCTCCCAGCGATTTCAAAAATCTATCTCACATAATGGTGATCTGCAATGTGAATCCCTTGTCTTGCATACCAAGATCTCCCTTGCGGAATCTCTTATCGTCCATAGTGGTAGTATACTTTCTTAATGATTAGAACTTAAAGTATCAAACAACATGACTCTATATGTCACACCCCCGGACCAGACGGCGGAAACTTCCGGAGGCGGGTGACTTCATTGTGCAGTATCATAACAATTGAATATAAATGAAACAGAGCAATCCAAACATCATACATTGAGATAACAAACTTACATTGTATAAAATCGTTTACACTTGTTTAAAATCGTTCTCATTGTAGTTTCAGAAAATCCGATATTTTCTATGAAATCGTTTGAAGTCTTGCCTTGAAAATGATGGATATATGTGTGCATGACATTACTTTTGTTCATCCTTATAAGGAGTGATTTTGAAAAGTAGTGTGATTTGAGTTTATACTTTCTTACACATATTGCATTACAAATCAAGAAAAATCCCTTATTTTCAAAAAGGATATATGGTTGAAAATCTTGTTCCTCTTATCGAGTAAAATTGAGTGTGTGCATTCTAGTTTATCGTTATCTAAATCGTAGAAAAAATCGTTTTCCCCATAAAATCCTATATTTTCTGCTATAAAATAATCGTAAGTTCTAGTTTCCTACTATATATATGTGTGGGTTAGTTTATTGTTATCAAAACCGTTTACAAACGTTTTCCATAGAGTCCTACGCTTTTTAATTTGTAAAACTAGCAGTATTACGACTCCGTACTTGTTAGGAGAAAGAATCAACATGGCTATTGTGGACATTCTACGCGATGAAGAAGGACAATCAACACAACAAATGCGGACCATCACCTATCACATGTAGGATAGTTAACACAACGTGCCAAAATTTATTTATGAGGTTTTCCTTACATAAATTTTTAACTAATATAACATATTCTAGTGAGTCGTTATAACCATACTAATCATGACGGAGTGCCTGTTTTTGGCGTTTCTCAGGTGCCCTCGGTTTGGAAAAGACATTTGTCACCCTAGACTGGTCTGTTTAGCTGTAGCGAACAGCGAAGGTGCGGGGTGTCAACCCCGTATAGATCTATACACAAATTTCCGCTCTCCCTCCAGGCGACTCTGGCTATAACTCCTTACAGGACTTAGACGTACACTAATATTTTCATATTTAGGTACTTTTGAGATTTGTCTGACTAGAATATTAACAATCTTTTGAGCAATCGTTAGAGATCCATTATTTGTTAGATAAATAATGAAATTCGTACTTATTAAATAGAAATATCGTTCTTGTTCCATATCGTTGATTGTGCTCGTTAATTAGGTGTTCATGTTCGTTCCTTTTCATATCGTTCTCGTTCCATATCGTTGCTGTGCTCATTAACTAGGTGCTTGTGTTCGTTCCTTTTCGTTTATTGAAAAACAAGTCATTTTAGTCAAGAGAAAAAGTATCAAGTTATAATTTGTATAAATTTATAATTGCCGATTATGGCACACATTTTCTGTTTTATGACATATAGAGTATCGATTATGTTGTTGGAGGTTTCACGACAGCAGTTTATGACATGCAAATATTTCTGTCATAAATGCTCTATTTGTGTATTTTCTTGACGCAAACTTTTATATTGAATGTTTATAGAATACTCCCCAATAGTTTGCAAAATAGTCAAAAAGATTCCTTTTTCGAAAATTACTAGAAATGGTGTCTACTTATCAAGATCCCTTTTTATAACTTATATCTATAGACATGAGAGCATAGATAAAGGGGTTAAGTTGGACACACCCAATAGTTGGGAGGCTCTTTTGTACAAAGTATCCTCTGTTCTTTATGAAATTGAGAATTCCTACGTTCATGAGTATATTACTAAAATATTAATTTAATAATATTTCACACACACATACAAACATACGTATATATGCAATTATTCAAGAATTTAGGAAAGATTTGACTTGTGCTCTCCCCCAAAAACATTAAAACATTGAAAAATATGGGGTATGAAGCTCACCTTGAGTTAGTTGAGGAGTTTTTTGGAGTTATGGAGTGAAGATCTCAAGCTTAAACTCTTGCTGATATGAGGAACTGTTGATTATCACATATTATTATGAGTAAAATAATATGGATTTATCTTGAAGATTATATAAAATCTTAGATGAGTGGAGAACTTACTTTAGAAAAACTTCATGGAAGATTTGAGAATTTTGCTTCCAGCAAGATCCTTAACTTTGCTCTTGGGAGGAGTAGTGGAAAGAAAATGAGAGTGTTCTTATGAGTTTACAGAATATGGATACGAGAAGTGGGAGAGTAGTTCACGTTTTCAATTAGGGAAGATAAGGAGTGATTTGAAATTTGCTTAGAGTACTGGGGGGTACTGTCTATCACCAAGGGTTAATGCATAGGTTACTAGGATTGGCATGGGAAATGAGGAATTTACATCAAGTCAAACTCCTTATCCTCTTAGAATCCCTTCATAAAAACCTTGGGTATTATTTAATATAAATATTTTTAAAATAATTCATTTTGGCATAAAATGGGGGTTTTAGGGGTCTCGGTTAAGAAAAACACGAGTTTGGTGTGATTCTCGACCTCAAAATACCTTAAAATGGTGAAAAAGTCCAAAATAGTCCAAAATCCGGAGTCATAAGGTGATTTCCGGAGTCAAATAGTGAATTTCGAGGCTTCTCTTAGAATTCCGGAAGGGGAGGGTTAGTTATGCGAGGTCCGAAGTGGCTATAGAGGAGTTTCGGAGTCAATCAGCCAATTTCCGAAGCCCATGAGAAGTCCGGAGTCAGGTGCGAGTAGGGTCGGTCCGAACCGAGGATGCGAAGGCCGGCTGTAGCTTCTGAAGTAGGTCTTCAGGCGAGGTCCTTTCGGAGTCATGCAAGAGGGTCTGAAGGACATGGGTTCCGAGGTGATTCCTCCTGATTCCTTAGAAGGGTTCCGGACTAAGAGGAGTCCGGACCAAAAGGGTCCTTTTGGGGTTTCCTCTTCCGGTTTTGAGCTGTTTTCGACTGAGGAATGTACTTAGGGAGATTTGAGATATTTGGAGAGATTTGGGAGAGATTTCACATACTTGGAGAGATTTGGGAGAGATTTCACATACTTGGAGAGATTTAGGAGAGATTCACTATTCTTGGAGAGATTTCGCATACTTAGAGAGATTTGGGAGAGATTCACTATTCTTGGAGAGATTTAGGAGAGATTTCACATACTTGGAGAGATTTAGGAGAGATTCACTATACTTCGAGAGATTTGGGAGAGATTCACTATACTTCGAGAGATTTGGGAGAGATTCACTATACTTGGAGAGATTTGCATTCTAACACTATATGGCTCCTTAGGAACTTATATTGAACACTTAGGTGTCTTAGCACAAGTCTCACAATAGTACTTGCTTACGTGAGGATTAAATTTCCTAGCCAAAAAGGCTAGTTGTGACATCATCCCCCTGTTAGAGGGAATTTCGTCCCGAAATTCTTTTGAAAGATAGGGTCATGAAAGCGGAAATAGGTAATAGTACTTTCGAGTTATTTGGTCTTTGTGTTCCCAGGTGGATACCAGCTCACGCCTAGCGTTCCCTTGAACCTTCACCATCGGGATGAGGATTTTTTTGGTGTGCTTAACCTTTCTATTCATAGTTTTGATAGATTGATCAACTATTAGGAGGTTCTAGCTTACCTTAACCTCGCCTAGTGGGACTGGGAGGGTTTTGTCTGGCAGCCCCTTTCGAGGTTCGACACATGGAACATAGGATGTACGTCACTAAGATTGGAGGGTAGTTGGAGTTCGTAGGTTACCAGACTGATTCGTGCGGGGATCACGAATGGCCTGGCGTATCAGGGAGTTAGTTTACCTTGCCTTTCAAATCAAGTCATCCTCCCCTGAGGGAAGATCTTTAAGAATACCCTGATCCCTTACTTGGGATTCCGAGGCTTTAACCTGCATTCTGTATAGTTCTATTGTCGGCTTATACAACGTTTGGGGTCGTGTTTGGGTTTTGACTATCCTTTTTGTGGTTTCTCGAATAATCTTGGGTCTAGGGAGTGTGATATTGAGTGTTTGTCCTCTTGTCAGTTGGGTATCTCTCACCTCAGTCCAACAGAGGATGATCTGCATTTCAAGTCACGCGGAGCCTCGAAGGGTACAACTCCTATGCTTGGGTGGCAGTTGTTGGTATATGAGTACTCGAGTAGAGGTAGGTGGGTATCCCAACTCTTTCAATATCCATTATACATGTTTCTCTTTGGGGGTGCAGATTCTTGTTTACCCCGTTCTTGTTAAGTGGGATTTCTAGGGATTCAGTGGTTCGACACTTATGAGTGTTGAATACATGGGATGTAAAATGTCTAAACTAAGCTCTTAGGTTAACCGGAGACTATGGTTTATCGGGCCTTCTCCTTGGCGAGGCCTTTTGAATGGTTTTCTAGGGATCGGGATCCTGGTGTAACACCCTGTTCTGGATTATTTTGTGATTTAAGGCCCGTGGGCCTTAATCCAAGTATGAGAAGGTTTTCAGGAATTGAAAGAGAAAGGTTATGCCCTTTTGGGATGTAGATGAGGTAGGTTGTGTGATAAAAGAGTTCGGTTTGTGCTTTAGAGCCCAAATGTATTGTTAAGGCGTTGGTTCGGGCTTTTCATGAATTTTGGATTTGAGTTCGAGTGGGATTCAGGAGGAATAAAGTTGAAAGAAGTGTAGGGCTTCTCGTTAGCTTTCCTAGATATAAGGATCGTCGGAAAGGGACTTATAACGAAGAAGTTATGGCCTTCAGAAGTTTTGTGGTTTAGCCGAGTACGCTGGGCGTAATTTAGAGTATGTTGGGCGTAATTTGGAGTACGCCGGGCGTACTGACTAGGGAGGGTCGCGAATGTTCTTCAGAGTACGCTGGGCGTACCATATGGACGCTGGGCATACGCCAAACAGACCTGAACGCTATTTTAGGGTCTTGGACCCTATTTAAGGTCCTTATCTGATAACCTGACCCTAATACGTTCAGCCCCCATCCCTTTAAACCCTAGAAATCAACCCTAAGCCTCCATTTGAGTGAGTCTTGAGCATTTTTTTGATTTAGTGGGCTTTTGGTTCATATTGTGGAAGAAGGAGTTTCTTGAGGAAGCATTGCTTGGCTTGGAGCTTGTGAATCTAAGCCCTAATCATGTTGATCTAGCTCTAGAAAGCATAAAGTTTGAATCTTGGTGGTTTTCTCATATGGATCTAGTGGGGTGATGACTTATTATGTTTGGCCTTTGAAGAAGAAGGAGCTTTGAAAGAGAATAGCTTGAGCATCTAGCTTTTGGATCTATGATCTACTCTTATTGGTGCATCTTCCAGAGGTATCAAGTTTGAAACTTGCTTATTGTTGTACTAGTTTTGTTTTGGGTCCATTTTTGGGGTTTTTGGTCCCAAAGATTGAAGCTTTATGAGTTGTTAAGCTCCATAGCCTAATATATGTCCCTTTAAGTGTTTCTAGTGGAAAGGATTCATAAAAATGAGTCCTTGGATGTTGGAATCAATCCATGCATGAGATATGAGAATTTTGGGTAGTAAAGAGTGAGAGTTTTTGTGTTTGCGACTTGATCAGCCATGCAAAGGCTTAAAGTCACAAGCTTTATTGAGTGTGAGCCTTTATGGAATCCAGATCTAAGAGTATAGCTATGGTCTTAACTGATTAAGACCAAAAGAGTTGAAAAGGTAAATATGGGCGTACGCTGAGCGTAAATCTAGTACGCCCCGTGTACTAGGTTGGTGTCCCCGATCAGGATTCGTGTAAGATGGAGTACGCTAAGTGTACCAAGGGAGGTACGCCCCGCGTAACCCCACTATGGAATTTTTGGGCTAAGTCTTATATTGGGCCTTAAGTGCTGAGCTTGGCGTTTGGGCTTGTTGTGCTAGAGATTTGGACCAGAGGAATATGTATATGTGCCTTGGGCCCTTAAGTTGGGCTTGCCTCTTGGACTTGAGGGTTGGGCCTTAGTAGAGTCCATTTATTATTGGGCCTTGGTGGGCCCAATGGGTTTTTGGGTTATTTATCGACTAGTTAGTGGACTACCTTTAGACCTAGAGAATGAGGGTTGGGACTTAGATCCTAATTTGAGATCATTGTAGATATGGATCAGAGGTAGAGGCTGGTGCGCAACGACGACATTTGTAGGAGCCGTTCATCATTCGAGGTGAGTCTTCTCACTATACGTTACCTAGAGTGGTATTTATGTGCTGACCGGAGGGTCTTATGTGTTATGTATGAGATTTGTGCCATGTGCTATATGTATGCTATATGATTGTACAGACCGGACCGGGGGGTCCAACGATACAGACCGGACCGAAGGGCCCAACGAACTATGAACGAACCAGAGGGTCCAACGAGCTACAGGAGTGGAGGGTCCCGCTGAGATACATCGACCGGAGGGTCGTACTATAGCCTCGAGTGGCGTATTTTGTTGTATGCGGTATTTTGGGGAACTCGCTAAGCTTCGTGCTTTCCGTGTTATGTGTTATGTGTTTCAGGTTCTTATCAGGATCGCGGGAAGGCGGCGGCTCGATTGTACACACCAGAGAAAAGAGTCACGAATGGGGATCCTGGATTTTGATAATGTTTTGAAAACTTTGTTGACTATTAAATGGTGTTTATTTAAAATGACATGTGTTTTATGAAATTAAAAATGAAAAATTTGTTTGAAAATTTACGGTGTTACACCTGGTGTCCTAGAAGTAGAGTTTTCGAGGCCTTAAGAGTTGGTGCTATGGTTACTAAGGTTGAGTTTATGTGTGATGTGGTTGACCTCATGAGCCTTCTATTATCTTGGGAATTTTCTCCCTAGGGTCTTTACAACTAATGGTAGGTCGGCCTTTGCCAGTTCCTTGTTGATTGATCATGTCTCCAATTCGGAGTAGGGAGTATCGATCCTTGAGGATGGGTTTTGTTTGGCTTAATCGTAGCCGGTGGTGGCTATGGCGATTTCATCTTTCTCCCCTTATGAGTTAGAAAGGTGCTTCTTGTGTTTAGGGATTGGGTCTGATGTTTCCTTTACATAATCTACCGATCTTATGATCAGACACTTTTTGTTCTTGTGACCGTGCTAAGTGGTATCGAGTGTTTGGTCATTGAGGTGTTTCCAGGAGTCAAGGTGATTCTACCTCTGCTTAGCACATGGTTGAGGTTTTCTAAGAGATTTTGGGAATCTATGGAGGAATGTTGGAATCCTTTTGGATTCCTTTTTTTTATGCCCTTTGCTCCTTGATTTTCAATCTTTGTTGGGGTTAGGGAAGGGCGTGGTATTCCTTACGCCAGAACTTAGGCGTTTGGTTGATAGGGCTTTCGTCGTTACCAACTGAACGAGTTTTGTTATTCAGTTGCACAAGACAAAAGTCTATTTGCAGAGCTCGAGGTTTGTAAGGTGAGAATCAAGACTATCTTTGTCAACTGATGATGTCAGACTCCTTGTTGTTACATCGATTTGAGGAGTATTGGTTGTTAGGAATGACAGGGTGTTTTATGTTCAAGCTCCTATCATTACTATTTTTGTTTTCGTTGTTACCATTGGGTTTATCTCGTTTCTGCTTGTTAGGAGTTCTAATGTTCGTGTTCTTATCGTTGCTAGTTTCGTTTTCGTTGTTACCATTGGGTCTATCTCGTTTCTGCTTGTTAGGAGTTCTAGTGTTCGTGTTCTTATCGTTGCTAGTTTCGTTTTCGTTGTTACCATCGGGTATATCTCGTTTCTGCTTGTTAGGAGTTCTAGTGTTCGTGTTCTTATCGTAACTAGTTTCGTTTTCGTTGTTACCATTGGGTCTATCTCATTTTTGCTTATTAGGTGTTCTAGTGTTCGTGTTCTTATCGTTGCTAGTTTCGTTTACGTTGTTACCATTGGGTCTATCTCATTTCTGCTTGTTAGGTGTTCTTGGCGACACGAGGGTGCTTGTTATAAGTCAAGGGAATTCGTAATCCGACTTCTGCCAAGTTTTTCCACTATAGATGGATGTGACCTAACCGTACATACTTAGGATTTTATAAGGTAATTGACTTGGGGTTCTGTCCTAATCAACATTCAGACCAGGGACAGGAAAATGATGCTGGATCGCACGTTCTTAGTTTATGGAATCCTAACTATATACGATACCAACGTTCATATGGAACCATTCATGGTCCATTAGTAAGGATTCTCTAGCTTCTCCGTAATTTACGAATTCGCTCGAATGGGGAATAGTTTTCGATTATGTTTTCAATTTGCAAGACCTTTCTGTGAAAATTCGTTACATAAAGTTGATCATTCGAAACGTACCAAAATCTTGGTAGGGTTTCTTGTCGTCAACTCCTGTCTAGTCGTCGACTCCTTCGTTAGTCATCTTTGTTGGACAATTACTCTTGAAATGTCATGTTGCACCGCACTTGTGACAAACTGGACTTACTTCTGAGTTGAGGTTCGGAGTGACGCATGGGGCCGGGGCCCTACAGTAGCAGGAGGTGTGTCCCATCTTGTTGCATCTTCTACAACGAAATTTACGACAGGCTCCCCAATGATGGTATTTGCACTTGTTGCAGGGTGGATGGTTCCCAAGGTATGGTTGTATCGATGTGGGAGGAGTAGGGTTAGTAGGGGTAGGGACTGGTCCCGCTTGTTGCCTTTTAGTAAGCCTCTGAGTCGAACTACCTCCTTTTTCGTTCCTGAACTTTCGTTTCTTGTTCATAGGTTTAGGTTTTTGAGTGCATGGGTGAGTTGTCCTTTTAGTAAGCCTCTGAAGTATGCCATGACGGCTGCCACAACCACTGTTACAGTGGCTTGGAAAGTGGCGGAGTCTATTCGTAGGACCAGCGCATGGTCGGGGTATTGGTTACCTTCATGAGAGGACATAAATTTTTTGCACATTAAAAGTGAGCTTGTGAGTACTCGTAGTTAGTTCCAGGTGAGTTTGCTCGCATAATCTTAACGTACTGGTGTTAATCGGGTCAACCTACATCCCATGATGCAGTTATGGTAGAAAGTGGAAACATGTATTGTCTGATTTTTTAATTTTATTATGAATTGTCTCTTAATTGGATAATATCTTTAAATTTTATGTTGTTTCTTACATTAAACAATTTATATCTTAACTATGAGTTATTTTAGAGTTTATAGATTATTATAAATTGGTTATTCGTCTTAGAGTTTGAGACATTTTTTAAGATTTAGTAAAGTTTATGAAAGAAAATGTGAAAATTTAAAGATCATAGATTGTTCTTATTGTTATTTTTTACCTTTGAGTCTGATCATTTCCGATACGTGTTTATTCTGCATCAACATGTCATGGAATATTATTAAAAAAATTATATCAAAGGGCTTAAAATCATAAATTCCATCTCGAGACCACTAAAAAAATCATAAATTCCATCTCGAGACCACTAAGAATATTGTGATAATTCAGTAGTAAATATTTTGAATACTAATAGTTTAAGTGCAACGAGATGGTCTCTCGAGACAAAATATTTGTCCATTCAAGAATGAGCGGAGGAAAACGACATTTGTATCGTATATATTAGCACAAATGATATGTGTTAAAAAATCATCAATGGTCTTCCTCCTAACATTTTTAGTACATCTCACTTATATGAGTTTAATTCAAAACCTTGTTTATTATGATTGTAAGTTAAGGTACTTGACATATAATATTCTTCCCTAAACTTGCTTGTCTATTCTTATTTT
Organism: Lactuca serriola; assembly: GCF_051521515.1. Classification (NCBI taxonomy): domain Eukaryota; kingdom Viridiplantae; phylum Streptophyta; class Magnoliopsida; order Asterales; family Asteraceae; genus Lactuca; species Lactuca serriola. The sequence goes on along the minus strand of NC_136409.1, from coordinate 192,019,822 downwards.
TGTATATCCATTTACTAATATATCTATATAAAACCATCTAGTTAAATGTTATTTTGGTTTATTTGGGATTGACTGATTCAATAACACTTACTAAATGAAGCATAACAGAAGAAAAAAAACTATTTTAATTTTTTCCTGAGAACAAATCCAATTAGAACTATAATAGATAAATACATACAACCACACGTGTTTGGACAATATGCCTTGATTGAAGGAACCTTTGATATTGGTTGATATTAAAAATAGATAGATTTCCTCTACAACTATCAATATAGAGCTTGGAACAAAATATGTTATACTATCCAACATATCAAAGCAGAATTCTTGGCTCAAAATCGTTGACTACTAAAGTGACAAGAGAGAGAGAGAGAGGTGCATCAATTTTAAGGCTGTGGAAGGGAGTTATTAGGGTTTAAACTATGTTAGCTTATCTCCTTTAATAACATATTATTTCATTTTTTTGGATAAGAGAAAGTTCAAAAGAGCTCATCGGAAAACATTATTAATAGAAAACTAAGAAAATACAATCACCCAACAAGTAAGGAAAGATACTCGAGGAAACAAAATAAAGCTAAGGGACAGACCCTAAAGATATAGAGAAACAAAGAAAATACAAGCTAAGAAATATAAAGTAGATCCAAGTAGAGGCGCAGTACAACTTATCCCCTAATCCACCGAGTTGAGGGCATAAATGGTTTGTAAAGAGCAAGTCCTCTTTCTTGGGTCACAAGAGTTAGGTATAAGGTCACTAGAATGAACATTAGGAGGGATCAGCTCAAGTTCATTGTCACCAATGTTTTCCTTTCTTTGGTGTGAGAGAGCCTCAAACATATTGATGGAAGCTTTTGACGGATTTATAGGATACAAAACTAACGTGCTTACGGAAATTCACTTAACACTAAAGGACACATGCAACCTAAAGGATCTATGTCATACACTTTGAATGCAACATACTATGAACAACAAAAAATAGATTGACCCTAATATAATCTAAAAATAATACAAGAATTAAGGTTACATACCTTTAATTTGTTCTAGTAAATAAATCACTTCAATACTTCCTTTGAAGAGCTTGGAAAGCTAGCACCAAAAGGATGATGTCTCTAATGGGTCACACACAAACCCTAGAACTAGAAGAGAATTGAAGGGATAGGTGGAGAAGGAAATTTCGTTCATATGCCTATAGGAAAGAATAATCATGAAAATCCTAGCCTAAGAGGCTTCTGGAAACCCCAAGGAGGCTCCCACAACCGTCCTCCCTTGGATTCATATGGAATTTCTTCTTTTATTTAACTATTGAATAATTACAATTCACCCCTTGCACCTTTAATTAATTCCAATTAATCCTAAATTACTTCCACATTATTTCTGATTAATAATTAATCAATTCTAATTGATTTCATGTTAATTTATTAATCATATAAATTAACAATCAATTATTCAACAATTAATCTTATATTAATTTATTAATCACATAATAAATCAAGATAATAATTATCATTTCTAATTAATATATTAATCACATAATATATTAACAAATCATTTCCGTATAATTTCCAATTAGTTTATTAATCATATAATAATCTAATAAATTATCCTCTCTCTACAAATATCATTCTAACCAAGTTTTAGTTACGAGGGCAACCCAAAAAGAACTTTGCATCTAATTACATGAATATATCAATTTAGTTATTGACTTAAACACCTTAATCTAATAGTTTGCTTCTTTGATTCTTCATGAATGATCGGTGTATACACTTAATACTACATCCGTCCCAAATTAATGGTCTAAATTTAACTTTTCCGGTCTTTATTTTCAGCTATGACCTTAAATATTTTTCATTTTGATAGTTAATACTTGATGCAAAATATATAAATGGATTGTATTTTAAATGTATTTTCATTGTTATAAGTTTCATCAAGTAATATATAACACAAATAAAAATATTTAAGGTCAAAGTTGAAGAAAAAAGACTTCAAAAGTTAAAAATGGACAATCAATTTGGGAGGGATGGTGTATATTTTTATAGTGGGCCTATTACTTTGTGATTGTCTAAGAAGATTCTTTTTCATATGGATATGAAAGAAACTAGGCTTTCTTTTGACAGTTAGAAATATATTTATCAGTTTCTTTGGTGGTAGGCATAATTGGCTTTGGAGTAAGCATATTTCCTACTTGGACGAGGCATGTGGCATGGTCATGACTAAAGATATTACAATGACCACATCTTTTAGGATTACAAAGCGGTAGACCCTTGAACTGTAATAGCTTTTATTTATATATATTTAGCCTAAGGATCTTTAACCGACATCTCTATGAGAATACATGCATAAAACGTTATTACTGTAGCATGCTCGTAAATGGTTGTGATGCAAGAATCAACCTCCAATGGTTTTCCAATTTTTCTTGCAATAAGATTTAAACCACCCCTAAAAAATAAATTAGAGAGAGGTGCCATATATATATATATATATATATATATATATATATATATATATATATATATATATATATATATATATATATATGGTTAAGTTCAAATGAGAAGACTATTTAATGTGAAAACGTGAGAACACTACTTTATGTTACTATTCTACTATGAATTTAATATGTATAGTATTGTAGTAATTATAATATGAATATATTCAATTTTATATTGCTATTCTACTATAATATATATATATATATATATATATATATATATATATATATATATATATATATATATATATATATATATATTAGTAAGTTCTAATGTGAAGGTTAAATATGTGATTGTTCATATATTCAGTGATGAATAATGTCATAAAGTTGTACATACAAAATTTTAATGTGAATATTAATGTGGGATTGTTCGTATATATTTGTTGATGAATAATGTCATATCGTTGTATATACAAAATTCCTAATAGAAAACTAACATAAAGTAGTGTTCTCACGTTCTCATATTAAATAGTGTTCTCCTTTGAACTTAACCATATATATATATATATATATATATATATATATATATATATATATATATATATATATATATATATATATATATATATATATAAACTCAAATTGGAACCCAGTTATAAATATGTTTTTCAATAAAGACACATGGATCTCATTTGCGAAGTAAAAGCAGGGTCACTTGGATCGACTATGGGCGTGTTTGGCAAAAGTAGCTGTTAGCTGGAAGCGAGTAGCGTGTAGCTAGTAGCTGGTAGCGGGAAGCTGTAGCTTTTATTTGTTATATGAATGTTTGGCAAAAGTAGCTGAAAGCTTTTGACATATATATAATTACATAAAAGGACATATCGCGATTACTTTGCGGATAGTTGTGTATACGGGTCGAAGGACTTCAAAAGAAGATTTCGTTTGAGTAGGAGTGTATTTCTACGGATTGCCAACGCCTTGGAAAGTTGGTATCGTTTCTTTAATCTTAATACATATTTACTATACTTTTATACAAAATAAATACAAATGTACCACATGTTTCTTTAATTTTAATACAAATGTATAATATTTTTAAATTGTATTTAATTTATGTTTTAGGTATGAATTTTTTTCAACCGAGATATGATGCTAGAGGTAGACGAGGGTTTACAACGTTGTATAAATGTGTTGCGGCTATTCGTTTGATGGCTATGGGGGAGTAAACAGCGTAAACTCGTCGAGTCCACCAATGCGACTCGTCGAGTCCGATCATTAATCCGGGTGAGAAATCGCGTCTCTACTCGGCGAGTCTACGCACCAACTCGCCGAGTTCTTCCACAAAACTCAAAATAAAATGAATAAATATAATACCTGAAATTCCGGATGTTACATAAATCTTGAGAAACAACAGCCTCCAAAACCAACGAAGGCGATCCGTGATGACCACTTGCGTATTGCCCTTTCCATGCTACTGGACAATTTTTACATTTCCGGTGTGTGCAATCAATGCTTCTAATCATTTTGGAAAACCCATGGCATTCTTCATGCGCCGCATACAATTCTTACAAATCATGTAACGAAGGTTTCCACAAATATACATCTCCAAATGTTTCAACAACAACTATTGACAATGTATACAAACTCTCCCTTGTGATTCTTCTGGATACATTCTCATATAGTTTTAATGAAACCCTAATTTCTCGGGTTTGGGGCCTATTTAAAGGGCCTTATGGCCGTCATTTGTGCTCACCAGTCCCCAGAGCGAAACCCTAGTGAGCTTGAGCGTTTGGAGTGAGAGAAAGAGCCATTGTTGACCTTGGAGGTGTTATCTAGCAAGGGAAAGGAAGTTATAGCCAAGGGGAAGCAAGAGGATCAACTTCCTGAAGATCTGAGGTCCAGAACATCACGTTTGAGGTATTATTTTCGAACCATTTTCTGTTAAGGTGATGTTCATGTTGATTTAGGGCTTATTGAGCCCTTTTGTGGCTAGATCTAGTGCTTCCTTGGTCCCTTAAGCGAGTTAGGTTCTGGATCTGGACCTTTGGAGGTCCAGAGTGTCCCTTTGTCCAAGCGTTTTATGAATCCATGGAGGTTTTGGGTTGGGATCTTTGTGCTTGAGTTCAAAACACCATTTATGAGTCATTAGGTGTGTTATGAGCGCCAAGACATGAACTTTACGTGATAAATAAGCTTGGAAGGACTGGATCTATGAGTTAGTGGAACAGATCTGACCTCAGAAGGTCGTTTGGGGTTGTGCATGGAATGCACTCGCCGAGTCCATTTCCAGACTCGACAAGTTGGTGCGGGTTGTTCAGTGATTTCAAACCAGAGGTTGAGTAAACGAGTCGGGTGAGTGACTCGGTGAGTCGGAAGGGACTCAGAGGAATCGGGTCCCCGTAGAGACTCGGCGAGTCCACACCAGGCTCGGCGAGTTGAGTTGACCGTTGACCGTTGACCAGAGTTGACCGGTGTTGACTTGATAGGGTTAGTCAACCTTAGTTGGGAAAGTGTTAATTAGAGATGTATTATGTTATAGGAGAACTATAGCTCAGAAGATCGAGCACTAGTGATTTCAGGGATTTACGAGTTACCGAGATACGCAAGGTGAGTCTTCTCACTATACTTTACCTTGAGTAGGTAATCAGAGTTATGTGACAGAGTATTTGTATGCTATATGTATGTTATGTGTTGTACTGCATTATTTCTATGTGATTTATGATGTGCATGTTTATAGAGTTGGAACCGGAAGGTTTACAGAGTTAGAAGCAAAGGGTTCACAGAGGAGGGTCCACAGACCCACAGAGTTATAGCCTCGAGTGGCTAATATGTGCTATGTGTGGTATTTTGGGGAACTCACTAAGCTTTGTGCTTACAGTGTTTGGTGTTATTTGTTTTAGGTACTAGTGAGGATCGCGGGAAGGCGCCGGCCTGATCAGTACACACACGGGATTTTTATGTTATGAGATCTTGGGATTTTTTATATGCTACTAATTCGAGTTTCAAACAATGATGTTTTTATGAATATTGAATGAATTGTGTTTTGTATAAAATGCGAAAAATTGTTTTGAAATTTACGGTGTTACAATTTATAGATATGGCATGTATTTTTTGGGGTTGCGGGTTCCAACAATGACGTTAACGTTCTTCATCAGTCACCAATATCCGACAATCTTTTGAATGGAAAGACCCCGGATGCTTCTTTCACAGTGAATGAAAATGAATACAAATATGAGTATTACCTTACAGATGAAATATATCCATAGTATTCCACATTCGTGAAAACATTCTGACACCCGGTTGAAGAAAGAGACAAAATTTTCAAGAGAAGACAAGCAGGAGCACGTAAGGATGTGGAACGTGCTTTCGGAGTGCTAAAGGCGAAGTGACACATAATTGAACATGCGGCATGACCATTGGACTTATAAAGTCTACGATATATCATGTATGCATGTATCATAACGCATAACATGGTAATAGAAGATAAATGACGAAATATTGCACATTATATCCCTACGGAGCCCAACACGTTCAATTTCAATCAGGAACAACAGAGTATTTGCGTAGAGTTGTTGACATTCATGATGCAAATAAACACAGACAACTTCGAGAGGACTTGACGGATTATATCTTCCACGGTAACGATAACGAAGAAAATAAAATATTTTTTTATTGTAATGTTTTTTTTTTCAATTTGGATGTTATATGTAATTTAAATGCTATATTTTTTTTAAACATTATGTTTTATTTATATATTATGTTTTATTTAAAATAATATTTGTTTTAACGAAAAAAAAAGAAACTCGAAAAAAAAATTATGAAATGGAAAAAGTTGATGTTATAACATGCTCTTAACCTTGTGACAATTTCTCCACTTGGTGTTATAACATTATTGCTTATGTGGCATACGAGATGACATCAATTTACTGTTATGACTAGTTGCCCACACACAATGTTCTAAGAGAAGTTTGGTGAACAAAAACATCTCTGTGCAACAAGGGTAGGGGAAGGATCCAAAAAAAGGTGAAATGTAGATAAACATTATAATCAACCATAAATATTTATATAAGTAGGTATAGAAAATACTCATTTTGATAGGATTAGAATATTAAACTATAAATTACATAATATTTATTTATATTTAATTTAACAAAACTAATATAAGAAATTAAATTTTTTTTTATTTTTTATGCCCACAAATGTTCCTACCCAATAAGATTAGGACAAGTGTCATCATACCATATTTTTTTTAACTAATTCATTAAGACTATATTAAGAATATATTAAATTAAATGGTGATTTATCATAATTTAATGGGTATAAATAATTGTAAGTATAAAATGTGGGAGGTAATCTAATTTCTCAAACTAATATACACAAACAGTTATTTGTAAGCATCGATTAAAACTTCTTGTCATAAAAAGATTGAAATAATGAGTAAATTGTTGATTCTACATAATATATACTGTATATTTTTTAATTTATTTTTATGTAGAAACAAAATTTAAAAATATCGGTAATAATTATATAAGTTTGAATCTTGAAATTACCTCATTTTATAACACAGATTTCTATAATAAAAATTGCTGCAACTTTTATTTACTGAAAACAACCTTCTTTCAAGTTATTTGCAAAAAAGGGGCAGTTTTCAGAAAGCTTGGTAGAAATAGAGCTGTTTTAAATGTTTTTGTAGAAATGGGGCTCCAGGGCCACCGAATAAATAGGTAAATGTATATTGAAATGAAGGATCCCTCACAACTTACAACAATGCTCCTTTCTTTATTATTATATGTTTAAATTTTACCCTTTTATATATTTTTTTCTACATTTACCTAACTATTTACCTAATTTATGTAGCTTAAATATATTATTAAATTTTATATATAGCATTTAATTGTTCTTACTACACAAATGATCTCATTTATATTCCAAAATTTTAGAATTTTATATACTATTTTAATTATACAAATACAATTAACATATAAATATTGTTAGAATCATATAAATTAAAAAATAAATAGTAATATTTATATATGATTTGTCCAATCAAATACTGAATCTGTAAAAGCAAACACTCTATCCAAAACAAAAGCAACACTCTATCCAAAATAAAATGTCACTATTTATTGAAAACTCTTAAAAAGCTAAAGCTGCATGAACTGTCATGTCTAAAATTTTTAATTGAACTCAATTTACTTTTTGATGCTATAAATTTGATCTTACGAGCCAAGGTTCTTTATCATTCTTACAAAATTGTTTCCACGCAATTATACATTCTCAGTCTTTCATGCTTCCATAATATTCACATGATTAGTTCTTTCATATATTTAACATAAGCTATATATAATTTCTAAATATTTTTGCATATTTTTTTTGTCAAAACGCTATATATATGATACTAATTTGCATCTGTTATCATACAATTTGTCTTGCAGTTATATTTATGGCTCTAAATCGTCCATTTATGATTACTCTCTATTGGGGTGGCAATGTTGAATATGAGAATGGAATCATCAAGGGCGACGAATCAACTGTGTCTGCTTTAGCAAAAAATACGGTATGAACAATTTCAAGATTTGGTTTATGCACTTGTTGGAGTCGAAAAATCTTCATATAAGTTGAATATGTCATTATGTTACCAATATTCTGGGAGATCTAATATCGCACCACTTATAAATGATTCAACCTTAGAAATGTTGTATTATTTAGCTGAGACTGGTGAAAATTATTGGGGTCAAGTTTGTGTTGAAATTGAGAAAATAGTGATACCTACAAATGCTAGTTTGGTAGATCTCCTTCGTAATTTTGAAGTACCATTTCCTTTGCCGAGTGATGATAGATTTGAGCCAAATAATGAGTTTGGATTTGATGATCCCAACTCAGAATGCAGTAGTGAGTCATTAAGCCATATTGAGGAAGACTCTGATGATGTGAGTGACAATCTAGTTGTAGACTTTATGAATGATGTTGGAAATATAGGAGATGATGTCGTAGAAAATTTAGAGGACGACGTTCATATAGATGTTTGGAAGGAAACAGAAAACAAAATTAGGTTAGGAATGCAATTTGAAAGTAAGCAGCAGGTGAAAAATGCAGTAATACTTTGGTCTATCAGTTAAAATAGAGAGTTTAAGGTGTATGAAAGTAAACATAACAAATGGGTAGCAAAAATGTAAGAATGAGGTGGGTGAAGGAGAAAGCTCTAGTTCTATGCACCATACACAACCTTGTCAATGGTATATCCGTGCAATTAAGAAGAAAAATAATCATATATGGCAGATTACACATTGGGTTTGTACCACTTCCTCATGCTGATTATTGGTTGGATTCAAACTGGACGATTGAAGCAGATTACTCAAAACTTTCTGTTCATCGATGACGAAGGCGTGCAAATCGAATTCATAATGAGATGGACATTTGTCATCCTGATGAACCTCACAGATGTACACTATGCCACCAGCCAGGTCATAATAGAAGAAATTGTTCAAATTCTCAACCAAGATTCAACGAGTAGTAAACTATGTTTTTGTTTTATTGTGTTGTAATTTCATGTTTCGTTGATCTTGTATTTCCTGTGTGATTTTGTATTATGATTTTTGAATTTTAGCAATGTAATCTTAGTTATGTGTTTTCTTATTTCTTATTGTTATAATATTAAAAGTTAGTATTAATGGAAATGTATAAATGAGATATATTTGGTATTGAAAACTAATAAGCGTTAGTTATAAATTGAATAATATATTTACATTAAATATTATTAAATAAGTAAATGTACAAAATACAAATAAAAAATAAAATAAGATGTAGTGGTAACATATTTCATAAAATAAGGGTCAATGTTGAATATTTTTATGGACTATTTTGTATATTTAATATTTACGAAAATATAATAAGATGTAGTAAAAATGTAGAAAAAAATATATAAAAGGATAAAGTTTGAACATATTATAAAAAACTAAGGACTATTGTTGTAAGTTGTGAGGATCCATTATTTCAATAAATATTTACGTATTAATTTAGTGGGCCAGGAGACCCATTTCTACAAAGGCATTCAAAACAGCTCCATTTCTACTAACATTTTTGAAAACTGCCCCTTTTTTGCAAATAACTCCCTTCTTTTCCTTTATAGTTTGCATTCAAAACAGCCTCATTTCTACTAACATTTTTGAAAACTGCCACCTTTTTGCAAATAACTCCCTTCTTTTCCTTATAGTTTGCCTATAATCCTTCTTAATAAATGAAGGGTTTTTTTTGTCACATGTCAATCTCTCATGAGTTTTGACACTTGTCATTTTGTGGTATTTTTGAAATAAATATTTTCCATTTGTCAATTTTTGATTTGTTTCAATTTTTAAAATTAAAGTCATATATTCATATATGTAAAGTATTAAGTATCATATATATGAAATTAAATTGCAATAAATACACTTTTTTCTTTTTTATTTTAAAGTTATACATTAAAAAATATTTTTTGTTTACACTTTAATTTAATATTTAATTTTTTTAAATCAGCTAATATACTTGTCTCACACTAGTTAATTATATAGAATAATAGTATATGTCAAATTATTTTTACCAAAAATGACGACCTTTCACGTTAAACTTTTCAGCAAGTTACATATACAGAACTAATGCCCTCGCTCATTCAATGCACTCTTTTCATAACCACTACCAACCTTCTCTCTCTAAAACCTTCACACACACCACACCAGTCACCAGGCGAATGAGCTTTATGCAAAAATCCACGGCGAGGACAAGTCATGATCGAGCCCACCAAATCATCACAGGAAAGCGTACGGAGCACCAGAGGCCTTGTTCCTCTCTTGGTATGGCGCCTGAGACAACTTCTAGCTCCTATAACGGCGGTGCTGGTTGCATGTTCAGTTACTACACAACTGGTAGTTCACCGACGATGTCATCGGACGAAGAAGAAGAAGAGGATATGGCGAATTGCTTGATTATGTTGGCTCAAAGTGTTTCTCCGGCCAAGGAAAATAAATCAGATCTCCATTGTCAGAAGAACGAGAAATTGAAGAATCGGAATTTAACGGAGATGACGGTAACTACCACCGCCGGAGCAAAATCCGATTTCCAAAATTACTACGAGTGTAAAACCTGTAACCGTATTTTTCCGTCGTTCCAAGCCCTAGGTGGACACAGAGCCAGCCACAAGAAACCTAAACTTAGCGTTGAAGATCGGAAATCCGTTTCCGTTAAAACGGAATCAACCGCAGAAGATCAACCAGAAGTTGAAAGCAAAATTATTACAAGCCACAACAAATCTCCTCGGCCATTAACAGGACACAAGAACAGTAAAGGAAAAGTTCATGAATGCTCCATATGTGGATCGGAGTTCTTATCAGGACAAGCTCTCGGCGGTCACATGAGAAGACACCGGCCACCTCCGGTTTCAAACAGTCAAATCGCTGCATCATCGAATATGGACGATACGACTACGAGGGTTAATCATTCCCCTAAGAGGTCGCCGGCGGCGCCGGTGCTATCCTTAGATCTAAACCTTCCCGCACCGGAGGTCGTTGACGACGTCCATTCAAACTTTCAGTACACTGCAAATTCTCCAAAACAACCTCTTGTCTTCTCCGTCCAAGCTCTGGTAGATTGCCATTACTGAACAAGAAGCAAACGAAGAGCTCTATACTTACCATATTGAGGTTAATCCGAAACATTTTTACAGTTACAATTTTATTTTTCCAGATATAATCATAGTTTGTTAAAAACTGATTAATGTGAAGAATTAAACATACAATTTTATTTAATTAAACAACTCATTTACTTATCAAATATACCTAATAATATTTTTGTCGTTGAAAACTTGAAATGGTGTAGTGAGTGTGGAATACTTTGAGTAAGTGGTGAGTGTTGAAACCATAATGTAATGCATGACATGCCTTGTCTTTCTATTTCATTCACCAAAAAGTGAGTCATACATAAAATCGGCATCTTTTCATTTCTTACAATATTTAAAAATAAAGACAAAAGTCGATTTCAAAACCAATTTTAACCAAACTTTTATGTATAGTTGACAAGTATCTATACTTTACACGATTCTAAAGTCTTGAAATGGTGTGGACACATGGATGAGTTGCTATTTTAGTGTCCAAAAGCCTAATTTACTTGTTTTATTAGGCTAAACTAAAAAGCATATAGACTAACTTTCTTGATTTAGCACGATTAACTGTCCAAGTTGTGTGAAACATGGAGTCGAGCAAGTGTGTTGAGAAAGACAAGATGTGAATGAGTAGGGTTTGGCACAAGGAGCGCCACATCCAAAAGTGGTGGATTAGGTTCGTCTATTTTTGGTTTTGCACCACACAAATACAACCAAACTTTCGCATGGTTTGGGCCTAATTTAACATAAAAAACTTAATCATGCTTCATTTTGATTTTAAAATATCATATATTCATTGAAATACAACTTTATTAGATAGTAAACAATGGAGCTTTACTCGTGACTGTTCATTGTATAGAAAATATGATAATCCCCACAAGGATTTGTGGTGTGTTGCATTAGTTTAAAAGGAAAATAACACAAATGTCATACGGACTTTCTAGGGTTTACCTGTTGAGGCTCTGAAGTTTTTGTCGGGTTTTATGAGCCTCTAAACCAGGATATGACCTGCACTTTTAGTCCCTGTCAACCTGTAATAGCCGGTTCGGTGATCTTTTAAACAAAAAAAAACCTCACATTATGCCCCTATAAAGTTAAAAAATAAGTTTGGAGATCATTTCGAACAAAAGAAACTCTCTTTTTCTTCTAAAGCCGATTCACACTCGATTGAAGAAAAAAAAAGATTAACTCTCGTTTTCTCTGTGAATCTCATCAAACTCACATATCCTTCTAAACATCACGTCCATCAAACCTGCAACTCGGAGAGAGAAGAAGAGGTAGCTTGTGCGATTTGAACAAAGAAGAAGGAAGGAGGGGGTCAATTCCTTGAAGAGCTGAAATCGGATCAAAGCAAATAATGGAAGGGGGTTGTGATCGAGAATCGATTAGAAGGGGAAGATGGTTGTGATCTTCGGTGAGTGTGTGTGAAGATCGAGCGTGAAGACGGAAAGAAGAGTAACGATCGATTTCTTGGGAGGGTACGAATTGAGTGTGAATCATCTTTGGAAGAAAAGAAGAAGAACTTTTTTGGTACAAATTGATCCCCAAACTTATTTTTTTGGCTTTATAAGGGCACAATGTGAGTTTTTTTTGTTCTAAAAGGTCACCGAACCGGCTATTACGGGTTGACAGGGACAAAAATGGTAGGTCATATCCTAGTTTAGGACCTATAAAGCCCGAAAAAACTTTAGGGACTCAACGTGTAAACTCTAGAAAGTTTGTTGGGCATTTGTGTCAATTTCCCTGGTTTAAATAATGACTAAAGATGCACAAAAAATAAATGTGAGGGTAAAAACTTCGTAAAGATGTCATCAAACTTGTGGGAAGATGGAACATGTAGCACACAAATATAACCGAGAGCAACATGCTCCTTACAGACTGTATATTTATTTCAACATGTTTTGTGCTTCGATATTTTTACATAATTTTGAATCAAGGTAAATGATACATTATCATAAAAGACAACAATAACATGAGATAAGGGACAATAGAGTTCAAGAAGAAGGTTGTGAAGCCAAGCGGCCTCAATGACATTAGCCATTATGTGGTACTCAACTTCGACACCCGAATGAGACACAACATGTTATCGTTTAGATGAAAAAGAGACAAGATTATCACTTAGAAATAAAATTAACTTGAAATGGAGTGATAACCTTTATGAATATCTCGCTAATTCTGTGTTAGTGTACAATACTAATCTGTTCACTATACACGAAAAAAGTTAAAGACTATGGGAGGGGGAATTTTTGAAGATAGATAATGATATGTTTTAACGCATGCATAAGGATTATTATGGGCCATACATATAAAGGTAGGCTTGATGGAAAGCACAAGCTATATAAAGATGGATAAAAGTAAGGTACTAGAGAGCCCCAACGAGGCTACGATAAAGAGTCAGATCAAGGACAAGTTTAAGTGATAGTTTTCATTTAGTGTCAGCATGAGTGCTACATGGATTACACATGAACATATTAGCACGTATGAGAATTTCACAAGAAAATGTTATTTGAAAATGATAGAGAATGTCCAGAAAAGAAAGAAAACTAAGATTAATCATGGAAAATTCGATGGATAACCTAGCGATGACAAACAACGAGAGAGTTAAAGAGGAGACAATAAATATAATCATTGACTTAAAGGAGTTTACATTTAGTATTTAGGCCTAAATGTAAGTGACGAGGGAGGTATCATATTTGCTGCTAACAAATCCTAGAGATGAGAGGTAGAAAACAAAATGTTAATACCAAGCACAATGGGCGAAGCTATAGACAACCTTTTAAAGCCACCAAATGTGATCCAGATAAAAGGTATGACCATAATTGGGTTGTATCTTCATGAAGACATCTTCCATAAGATCTCTATTTAGAAAAGCATTTTGACATTAAGCTAATGTGTAAGCTAGTACTGAGAGACCAGAATGTTAAGAAAGATATGAATGATGGCATGCTTAAGTATGGGACAAAATATATCGTCAGATTGTAAGACATGTCACTAAGATAAGCCTTAGGCCAATAAGTAAGACTTATAATTATAACATCCTAATTTTTAGAATAAGTTTTTAATTTTTAAAACTGGCATAAACACTCATTTTCATAACATTACATTCAAAGAAAAACCATTTTTTCATAAATTGAAATCCATAAATCAGAGTTATAAGAAAGTATCGTAGAATATCCGATGAAAGCAATTGTTGTTGTGTGTGAACAGTCACGCCTTCGCATCCCCACAAACTGATAAAGTACCTGAAAACATTTAATCCATAATTGTAAGTACAAAGTTTAGTGAGTTCCCCAAAGTATCACATACAACACATCACAACAAAACATATATAACAACTATGGGTTATTTTACGACCCTATGGACTATCAGCAGCCTTGAGTTATCAGTAACTCAAATACAACATTTTGGGTTATCAGCAACCCCAACTGTCAACAAATCATATACATCAAATTGGGTTATCAACAACCTCAATCTATCAGCAACTCACATATAGAAAATTGGGTTATCAGCAACCCTGAGCTATCAATAGCTCACATATAACATATGATATATATATATATATATATATATATATATATATATATATATATATATATATATATATATATATAGGTAACATGGTGAGACAACTTGCCTAAACTAAATATCATATGCTCAACAGCAACCTCAACAACATAAACAACTAAATCAAGCTACCTAAAGCCAAACTAGAACTAGTCCTTAGCTAAACACTCAATTATATCAAAGTTTAACCAAAAAGTCAAACTAGTCAAAAAGTCAATGATCGGGTTGAAGTCAAATCTCGAGACCACCACGCCGTGACCAGAACCTTGACCATGTCATGGTATGGCTCAAGTAGATCATGATGGATTAGACCACCACGTTGTGGTCAGCACTTGACCATGTCATGGAAACACTGCCAAATCCAAAACTCTATTAAGCCCTTAATGCATTAAGAAAACCGTTCTAACTTTCTAGAAGGCTTATTTGCATCCAAGCGATTCATAAAAATCCTAAATTTGTGGACATGCGTGTCCAATACGTGTCCTCCCCCAACATTAGGTCATAAAGGAGAAAATGGAATCAAAATCCCATGCATGGCATCAAAAAAGTGATTTACTTCAGATCTGAAACATGACGCATTAGAGACCTCATAGAATGATGAAGTTGCTAGCTTTATCAATTCCAATCTTTCAAGAGTTACATAACACTAGGAAACTTGCTTATTTTGTAGATCCAAAGGAAAATGAAATATAATTGTAGAGTCTTGAGTGCTTACTAAGGTCGAGAAATGAAGATGAAGTTGTACATTCACTGGATCTAACTTGCATCACCTCAACATCTTGATCCTTCCACCAAAATACACCAAAATGAAAAAATTCTCACAAAAAACCCATAGAGAGGCTAGGGTTTGCTTTTGGGAAAAGGGGGGCTGAAAATAAAGTGAAACCCTAGCCAACATGTTGCTTAAATAGGGCTTAAAGCCCAAACTCTAGGGTTTAGGAGTCTGCCATCACCAAGTTGTGGTGAATACTCGACCACCCCATGGTCAAACCTTAAACACTCATTTTATTTATATGACGTGTATATGCCATTGTAAACACTCTACCGCGCCGTGTCATAAGATTTTTTCCAAACTTTGTCAACAAAATCCTTGAGCCTTCAAGTAATCAAATAGAGAAAATGGGTGTTACAATTTCCCTCCGCTTAAATTGGATTTCATCCTCAAAATCTATTCTTATGAATAACTCCTTAAACACACTTCAAACCTCTTATAGGTTTTCCAAGCCCACTCCTTTCTACACAAGCCATCACATCTCCCTTTACCAAGGTTCGAAATTAACAATCATAAGGTCTCCATGAGCAGGCGCAAAATCTACCCGTGGTCGAACAACTTCTAATAAAATTCCATCGATTGCATCCCTGAAATGAAACTCTAAATAGATGGCCAATGAGCAACCCAATCCATTGAAAACACTTAATTACAATAATTCCCTTTCCTTCCCAAAAGGTACAACCCAACTTAAAGTGAAACCACTGAAACCGAGAAAGGTCTCAAAACCGTGACTATAAACAAAGTTTATCAAAATACTTCACAAAATCAGAAACCCATTTGTCTAAACTTTAGAAACCATGCCTAAAGGCTAATGATCATAAATTCTCCGCACTTACCCCTAGTCCTTGTCTAGGAACACCACCAAACCATGCAAAACAAACACTCAAGCCAATCTGATTGGGAATTTTAACCAATCACAAATCTGAAAATTATGCTTAAAAGACCTCAAATACACACTTGACTTCTTGACTAGTCACCACTACCCACCGCTCCTATAAGCATAAAAATGGTAAATCTAAAAATTCTCGTGAGAAATTCAAAATCCCATAACAACTTAGGTGCACAACAATCTGACAAATCATCCAAGAAATCGACCACGAACTTCATCACTGGTAACTTAACTCACATAGAACTAAGGCCCAAAGGTCTCATCCTCCTAAGTCGTATCCATACATGTTCATAATACGGCGTGACACCATCCACTCAGTGGAATGATACACTCATAGTTCCACACCATTCTTGCCATCATCCAATCACGAGCCCGAAGACTCACAACCAATACCTTAGTGGTCCTATAGGCATACGACCATCATCCCACCGACCTGCAGCAAGCCAGTCAATATCCCACTCAACACTTACCAAACACAAGGCGGGGTATATTATTTTATAGCACACAACCCTTCCACAGACTAGGTTGCCACCGACGCAACATCTAATGAAAACATGATTGTACGCAACCAAAAAATAAGATAGACAGTTGAACGCTTGTTCCAACTCGAAAGTAATAAATCAAATGAGAACCATGCCATAAATCCATAACAAGTGTTCTTAGCTATCTTACTCACTCCACATACACCCCTCACGATAACATTTTTTGGACTGACATGATTTCACACTCCCCATGTTAACACACAACGCTCCCCATGTTGATTGTGCCCCTTCTTCATCACAAACTTACCCTAAAAGGTGAATTACAATCAAATCTAACTATCTGGAGAACCTAAACCGTTAGAATAAACCTTCTCCTAACAACCATAACAAAATCCCAACCTTAAGTAAATTGAACAAATCCTACCAATATACAACTAACCTAATAAAACTTCCAAACTTGGAAGAAACTTCCAAAATCAATTAAAGTGTTATCGTAACCCTGATTGGATTGTCTCTAATTACCAAACCTATAGACATGACATCCCAAATTCAATTATGTGTAGACCCATGGTCACAACTAAAAAATCAATCAACGTCATTGTAACATCCGAACATTCACTTTCCACAGATAACCACCAAATCTAGACTTACTAGAAATAAAGATCTCACAACTAAACAACCACTGATAAACACCTATAAACCTAGGTATACGACTAAAAAAACTCTGATGAAGGGGTTCGACGCACCAACTATGCCTTTAACTTTTACTGCTCGAAACCTTTGAACAACCCCTAGATGCTGACATGGAACAGACTGACCAATCGATCGGAAATAAACCGATAAACTAAACCCGAAGATATTATACACTTTTAAACGAATCCCATACTTATAAGGACAAATTTCAAGGGCGAAATATAATTTAAGTTGGGGAGAGTTGTAACACCTATTTTTCAGAATGTTTAACTAAGGACTTAACGAGATCAAAGATGGAGTTTTTAGGAAAAAAAAATTATATGCCACGATGTGGCGCGAGGATGGCCACGACATGGCATGACTTAAATGAACGTGTGCTTCTAATGAGTCCCACGACATGACGAGTGAAGGGCCATGACGTGGCAACTGTTTTAGCCCAAGTCCATGATTTTTTAGAGTTTATCCCGTATTTAAGCAACCTTTCTCAAGGATTAGGGAATCCTCTTTAGCCTCCAACCTTCTAAACTCGAAACCCTAGCCTTCCTTGGAAGTTTTGGCTTATTTTGGTGTTCTTGGCGTACTTGGTGAGAAATAGAAGAAGTTTTGGTGCAAGAATCAAGAAAAAAACTCTTTCCCATCTTTAAGGTCATCTTTTGGACCATTTGTAAGGCTTCAAGATCCAACCTTTTTGGTTCCTTCTTAGCAGATCTAGAGTTTCTTTGCATGTTTGAGTCCTTTATTGAGATTTGAATGGTCCAATAAGATAAAGTTTGCAACTTTATGGCTCATCTAGGTCCCTTGAGCCTTATATCTTGAAGATCTAGGTTTTAGTTCAAACTTGTGGATCTTGTTTGGAATTTTATGTCATTTCTCTATATTATGACCTAGTTGAGTGGAGGACAGACATGGGTCATGCATGTCCATAAAGTTGACATTTTACTGAACCACTAGGGTCCCTAGACTCCTTTTAGAAAGTTTAAGATAAGGGCTTATTAGATTAAGAGCTTATGCAAATAAGTTGTCTTCAGCTAGTACCCACGAGGTGGTCATTTGGGTGCCATGACGTGGTGGATTAGGGTTCCCCGAATTTTTTTCCTGGATTTAGCCATGATGTGGTGGCATATCTTCCATGACATGGTTGCATGTTTTCCATGATGTGGAGATCAGGTCATTCGTGACTGAGTTTGTTAGCCACGACCTGGCCATGGGCTGGTCACGATGTGGAAGTCAACTGATGATGATTTTGATTGTTGACTTTGACCTTGATCGTTGAATTTTGGTCAAATTTCTAGTTTTAGAGGGTAGACTAAGGGTTTACCTTGTATTATTTATTAGGAGGTGCATAGCACCCACATTCATGTGTGTGAGATGATAGCTGTGGATTACATCTAAGAGACGAGTTTTATCACTATACTATGTAGGGTGTTGTTGTCTTTGTGATACATGCATGGAAGTCCAAGATGTGGCCCCTAGAAATTGTATGAAAGACCAAGATCTAGCCCCTGACAATTGTATATAAGACCAAGATATGGCCCCTGACATTTGTATGTTGGATGCTAGTTGTCTTCGTGATACTTACATGTAAGACTTAGATGTGGCCTTGGCACTTGTATGTAAGACTAGGATTTAGCCCTAGGCATAGCAATGAAAGACCATGATGTGTCCCATGGCACCAAGTGACTGTAATACTATGATTTGACCATAACATTCACTATCTTATATATGGTATGTGGTATTTTGGGGAACTCACTAAGCTTTGTTCTTATGGTTTATGTTTTAAATGTTTTTAGGTACTTATGATTCCAAACGGAAAGGCTCGGCTTGATCGAACTGCATCCCCTGGAGATTCATTCCACATTGACTTTTTTTTATTTTACTCAAATGTTTTGAGAGATACATATTACTCTCTTTGGTTTTCGAACAAATTGCTATGCGATATGGTGTTTTAAAAATAATTTTTTATTGGTATAGAGCCTTGGTTTGAGGGATTTGAGCACACTCTCGGGTGTGTCTGAACTGAAACTGGGGAGCTAATAAAATCTTTGTTTTTAAAGAAAAGAAGAAAATGATTTTCTAAAAAGGTTTTTATAAAGAAAAAGGGGTTCGATGCATGCAATCAGCCGAGCTCAAGTAAATGATTCCTTAAATACTCATAGATAATGGTTTATTATATGTGTTATAGTATGAAATGTATGCTAGAAGTTAGAATAAGGATTTGTTCATGGTTTCATGCTAGAATGCCTATTATGAGAGATGTCATTATGATGCCTTGTTACCAATATAGTTTTGTTGCTCGAATGTTACATGCTTTGTGCTTTGTAGGGCTTATATTGATGTTAGTTAACTATTAAATGAATGTGTTAAGTACATGCCGCAAAGATTAAATAGTTTTAAAACGATTGATTTGGCTCTACTGCACAGCTCTTGTGTCACACCCCGAAACCCAAGGCGGAAACGTTCCGGGGCGGAGGTGACTTCATATTGAGTATCATAACCAATGTACATAGTAAGCAAAGTAAACAACCATTACATTACATATGAAATTTACAATTGTTTGAAAACAAAGTGTTATACATATGTATATATGAACAAAAGTAAAGACGTGTCTTCTACATACTCTGTCTTCGCCAAAATGATCGGTGGGTACCTGTCTAATGCGGACCTGAGAATACAAGCAGTTTAAAAATCAACATAAAGCTGGTGAGTTTATAAGCGGTTTTGTTTTCTGAAAAATGAACAAGTTTCCTTTCGGTTTCTGAAAAAGTTACGAACCCAAGAAAATCCCATATTTTCTTATATGTAAAGTTTTAGTTATCTTTTTTGTTACACGATTCTGGTTATGAACAACTGTTATCCCAGGAAAATCCCATATTTTCCTAAAAGTTGGTTACCAATCCGAAATGTAATGTAAAAGATGTATTCTGAAAACCTGGTTATCCTTGTGTAGTGTATTAGTTTTAACATGTATATAAAACTAATAAGTATAAAGTAAACTTGTTACTAAACCCATTATTACTAACAAGTAAATCTCTGTTATCCTAATTACGAGTTCCATAACCATACGATAGACTAGATATGGAAAAGGAAAGGCTAGTATCAATTATGACTTTCGTCGCCCTTTAACCTTTCGGTTCGGCTGTAGCTAGCAGCCAAGTGCGGGGTAGTCAGCCCCGTATAGATCTATACACTCAAGTCACGCTCTCCCTTCAAGAGATTCTGGTTACAGGGGCGGTCCTCCACTCGTGTATCTCTATGGAGTGTTTTTGAGGACATGTCTCCAATTTATAAGAATAACAAATTTACTAGTAATAATACAGAAAGATCATGTTACAAACGGTGATCCTCCACTCGCGTATCTCTGTGGAGTGTTACCGAGGACAAAAAAATGTACTAAGTTTCAAGTTCAAGTTCTAAGGTTTATGCTTTTAACTATTATAATGTGGAAAACCATTTGTGAAATATAAAATATAACATTTTATAACGTGTTTCACAAATAATATGATAAAAAGTTTGGCAAGTTCAAACGGTTGTCTGTTACGATTTCCAGTGTTAAAAGCATATGAAATACGAAACATAACACACAAAATAATAAATGATAAATAGTTTAAGTACAAGATATTCTTGTACTTTTTTCTTGTATTCTGCCCTGAAAACATTGAAAAACACTGAAAAAGGGTAGGGGTATGAACTCACCAGCTTTATGCTGATTTTTAAACTGCTTGTATTCTTAGGTCCGCATTAGACAGGTACCCAGCGATCCTTTTGGCGAAGACGGAGTACGTAGAAGACACGTCTTTACTTTTGTTCATATATACATATGTATAACACTTTGTTTTCAAATAATTGTAAATTTCATATGTAATGTAATGGTTGTTTACTTTGCTTACTATGTACATTGGTTATGATACTCAACATGAAGTCACCTCCGCCCTGGAACGTTTCCGCCTTGGGTTTCAGGGTGTGACAGATTGGTATCAGAGCCCTTGTTTATAGCGAACTAAGTATACCAAACCTTACATGGTATAAGACTATAAACACTAAGAGGCCTAAGTGCTCTGAACAAAAAGTATACTTTAAAATATAAGTATTTTCAAAAGTATACAAGTATATCTAACCGTCGAGATCCGTAATTACGAGTAGAACAAAACATAAGTAAATGGGTGTTGTATGCTGCGGTTAAACCTGGGCAGTTATGTAGTCGTGTCTAGGGTCAATATAGCCTGATCAACTATATTCATTCGAGACACGGCCAACATGTGATTGGGAGTGCATGTGGTGTCCAGCATGTCTAAAACTTACCTAATACCCCAAACATCGAGCCATTGTCGTAGCGAATCATGAAATACTATGGGAGTATTTCTCGAGTCGATCCGTTGTAGAAACCCTCATTCAAGTGTTTCTCCTTGATTATTCCTTTAGCAATAATTTATTTGCTTTGATAACTCTTTCCTGCTTTATCGCTTATTAGGAATCTATATCTGTCATATCTCTTGATTCAATTCAGAGGACTAACCATCCTCTCTTTCCTGATCTTTTTAGATCAAGATGCCTCCAAGAAAGAGACCCAGCTCAAAGACCAACAACCCTCCGCCACCACCTCCTCCTGAATTTGACCCTGTGATGTTCCATGCAGCTGTTACTGCCGCAGTGGCAGCTGCTATGTCTCAAATGAACTCCGGTGGTTTCGGTGGTTCAGGAGGTGGTACCCAAACTCAAAATCAAGAAGGTAGCCAGGGACAACGAAAAGAGTGTTCCTATAAAGATTTCATGAACGCAAAACCCACATCCTTCGATGGCACTGGAGGTGTCATTTCCCTCACCCGATGGTTCGACAAAATCGAATCTATCTTTGAAATATGTGCCTGTTCGGAATTTGACAAGGTGAAGTTTGCCGCCTGCACCTTCACCGATAAAGCCCTGACTTGGTGGAATGGCCGAGTCAAATCCCTAACCCTACCGATAGCCAATGCTATGGGTTGGGAAGCCATGAAGGAACTTCTTCTAGCTGAGTACTGCCCTCGGGGCGAAATATAGAAATTAGAGCACGAACTGTGGAACCTGAAGATGAAGGGTTCTGATATTGCTGCATACACTTCCAGGTTCGATGACTTGGCGCTACTCTGTCCGGGATTGGTTACCCCGGGGAGTAAGAAGATAGAGAGATTTATCTGGGGGCTGACCCAGCCAACCAAAGGAAATGTCTTAGCTGTGAGGCCGGATACATATGACAGCGCCAAAAGCTTAGCCCAGACACTGATTGATCATAGCGATGACCACGAGGAAGCAACCACTACTCCTAAACCGACCAAGAGTAGTGGTGAGAAAAGAAAGTTTTGGAAGAAAAAGAAGAGTCATCCTTCACAAGGATCCTCAAAGAAACAGCAGACTGTAGCAGTCCATGCTGCTACTACCCCTGCTGCTGCTGCTTCTGTCGTGGGATCCACAGCTCAAACACCTACTAGTAGGTATGCTGGTAACCTTCCCCTATGCGACAAGTGTAAATACCACCATAACCCCGGCCCCTGCCGTGAACTGTCATGCACCAACTGTGGTAAAAAGGGGCATACGATCCGATTCTGCAAAGCACCAGCCCAATCAGCCAATCAATCTTCCGGAGCAGGTGTTGGTCAGGCCTGCTACAATTATGGAGAAATTGGGCATTTCAAGAGGAACTGCCCCAAGAAGGCGACAACTGATAACATTGGGAGAGTCCTAGCCATGGGACGGGAGGAGGCAGTCGCCGATCCCACCGTTGTCTCGAGTATGTTCCTTCTTGACAACTCTTATGCTAGTATCCTTTTCGATTCGGGTGCTGAAAGAAGCTTTGTTAGTCGTTCTTTCAAACATAACCTTAAACATAATCCCTAACCATTAACCGAAACGTTTACCGTCGAGATGGCTAACGGTGAGAAAGAAAGCGCTAGTGATATATTCATGGACTGTACCCTTACCCTGAACGATCATTCATTTCCCATCGATCTTATGCCAGTTTCCATAAAGAGCTTTGATGTTATCATTGGCATGGATTGGTTGAGTACCAATCATGTTGATATCCTTTGTTATGAAAAGGCCATCCGTCTCAATCTTCCTGCGGGTCAAACTCTCATGATCTATGGTGATAAGCTTAGCTCCAATCTTCGCATCATTTCCTGCATCAAAGCTCAAAAGCTTCTGCGAAAGGAGTGACATGCATTCCTGGCCCATGTAGTCAACGAGAAATAGGAAGTTAAAGACATCGAGAGCATCTCCGAAGTCTGTAAATTTCCTGATGTCTTTCCCGAAGAGCTTCTAGGAATACCTCCCGAACGTCAAGTCGAGTTTCTCATCGACCTAATTCCTAGAGCTACCCCATAGCTAAATCTCCGTATCGATTAGCTCCAGCAGAAATGCAGGAGTTATCCAGCCAGCTTAATGAGCTGCTTAGCAAAGGGTTCATCAGACCGAGTTCTTCACCCTGGGGAGCTTCGGTATTGTTTGTAAAGAAGAAAGATGGATTCTTCCGGATGTGTATCGACTACCGTGAGCTGAACAAGTTGACCGTCAAAAACCGATATCCTATTCCACGAATAGATGACCTTTTCGACCAACTCTAGGGAGCCAACTACTTCTCAAAGATAGACCTTCGGTCAGGGTACCATCAACTACGATTTCATGAGAGTGATGTTTCCAAAACAGCTTTCAGGACTCGGTATGGACACTACGAGTTCGTAGTAATGCCCTTGGGTCTAACGAACGCACCGGCAGTGTTCATGGACCTGATGAACCGGGTGTGTCGCCCTTTTCTGGACAAGTTCGTCATAGATGTGGGTATAAACAATCGAGTGCATAAATGGTTAGAAATTGATTTGGAGATGATTAATTTTTTCATTTGGAGGGTAATCTGCAAAAACCACAGAAGTGAATAAGGAAGAAGGAAGAACGAGCAAGGAATAAAGAAGAATGAAGGAATGTATCTTTTGGAAACAAATCCACAGATTTTTTTTTCTCAATAAATTAAAATTAAGGGCATTATGGTCAATACACTTAATTTTTATGTGGATGGATAAAATACTTCAGTGGCAAAATCACTTCCCATTTCATAATTGTTAATTAGCTTTCAGACTTATTCAACACAGTTTTAATATAACTTTATTAAACACTTTCCTTTTAACATCTCAAGCAACTATACTAAATAGAAATATATGGTAAAAGAACGAATATATAAATAGTATCAAATTTTTTTTTATAAAATTATGCGTAATAAGCAATTAAGCACCATGGAAATCAATTGGGCTTTACAATGATCTTAAGCCTTCAATCAGGACCGAACTTCATGTTCTCCTTGTACGTCCACGAATTGCGACAAAGAAGTGAGCGTTATAGTATTGGGCTTTTGGAGTAGTTTGAGTTTTATCTTGGACCTAAGGCCCAAAATATTTCGAGCTTTAGTTGTTTTATTATGTATCTTCTAATTTTCGTAACCAGGGTCGAGGTAATAATCCGCAAACACCAAGGTCGACAAAGAAAAATACAATTAATAATTAAAAAATGTAATCATTAATCAATGATTTGCAAAAAATTATTAATTTTCAAAGTTATAATGGTTAGATAACTATTTTGTTGCTTTTAATCTATAAATGAAACTTTTTAATTGTCATCGTACAATGAGTGAGATGGCAAACGGGCAACAAGCCGTGCCGCTAAGCATTTTTGAATGGTAAAACTAATTCTTTCAAAGTTAAATGTTTTATTTGTAACTTTATAATGATTAGTTCAAATTGATATGTAAATTGGTTTGAATATCCCAACGATTTTATTTATGTGTAGACATTTGCTAAATAACAACCAACTTTGTAAAGTAAATCTATAATAACAACAAACTTTATAGAAATAAGTTATGATACTTGTTCTATTATTTTTGACATTTTTTCTCAGAGTATCCCAACTTGTTTTAAAGGAGTTTAAATATCAGAGTATCCCCAGAACCAAATCACAAAATAAAGTATGAGGAGCGGTACGATCACGCCTTCACCGTGCCACGATCTCCTAAAGTACCTGAAACCAAAACACTACAACTGTAAGCCCGAAAGCTTAGTGAGTTACCCCCAAAATACCAACCACATATATACATAATCATATCATATCACAATACAGAACAACCATGAATATCGAGTCTACAGTGTGACTGGTCCGCCAGCACTGGGCCTTCAGTCCACCTGGTCCACTCTCTGAGTCTAGCCATGTATATCGAGTCTACAGTGTGATTGGTCCGCCCGCACCGAGCCTTCAATCCACCTGGTCCACTCTCTGAGTCTAAAGTATGACTGGTCCGCCCGCACCAGGCCTTCAATCGGTCTGGTCCACTCTCCGAGCCTCGGCATGTCTGGACCGCCCTCTTGGGCCTTCAGCCTATTCGGACCGCTCGCTGGGCCTTCGGTCTATCTGGTCCGCCCTGGGTATGTTGGCCTACAACACAAAGCAGGACCCACCTCAACCCAACCCCAGCCAAACAACCATGTGGACATAAAACAGTTAATCACATAAAAATCCCCAGCCAAACAACCATGTGCACATAAAATAGTTAATCACATAAAAATCCCCAGCCAAACAAATGAATCAATCAGATCATGCAACATAGCAACATCCTAACCAGGATACCGACCTAACCGGTCACTAACATAACATTACCCTACATACCAGGATACTGACCTTAACCAGGTCACTAACATAACACCAACCTAAAACCAGGATGCAGATCTAGCAACTCAAAAACATATAAACAAATACCCGGATTCCCATCCGATAAAGAGTCGGCCTTGGTGCCTTAGACCCTGTTGATATCTTGAGGATAACTCACCTTGCAACTTCCGAACCAAATCACAAAAGCACAAACCCGAAGCACTGCCTCCAACTTCAACACCTATAATCATCAATGATCCAATGACATAAATATCCGAAAATAACCATAATACCCCTGAAGGTTAAACTGGTCAAAGTCCACCTTCCTGATTGACCCTACTTGTCGAGTCAACCCATTGACTCGCCGAGTTCCTAAACTCAGGAAACTCTCATAACACGACTCAACTCGTCGAGTCACCCCATGACTCGTCGAGTTTAACAATCTCCTAGTCCTAACCTGTCCAACTCACTGCTACCTTTACGTGCTTCATGTCCCATAATTCCCAAAACCAAGCTAGAAAGGAACTTATCTCATGGGGAATGGCTTTTGCATATCAACTAACAGGGATTTCTGCATATTTGATCCAAATAGAACTCAGATCTGGAGTTTCAACTCCGGATCTAACTCATGTACCAAGATCTCATCACAATATCTCCACACAAACCCTAAAACTCCATGAAAGATGGATCTAGAAAGGAGAAGGCCAAGGATAACGATTCATTACCTCCAAAACGACCTCCCACGGAAGAATAATTTGAATCTCCACAAATCTCCTTGATCCAAGATTCTTGATCTTCAAAATCTCTTCACAAATCACTTATCCAAGCTCCAATTTGCTTCTCGAGGACTCTCACACACGAATTTAGGGTTTTCCTCTTCCAGCACTGACTCGTCGAGTCCAGCCGCCGACTCGGCAAGTCAGGCCACTTATCACGTGCTCTTCACACGCTCCGACTCGACGAGTCATAGCTCCAACTCACCGAGTCCATCTTCCTAATAACACTTTACACCCCTGAACTCTTGCTTCTGAACTCGGGGTGTTACAATTCTCCCCCACTTAAATTAGGCTTCGTTCTCGAAGCCTGCTGCAGCAGACAATTCCGGATGATACCCCCACAATGCATCCACTGATCTGCCACAACCCAGATTCCTTCAAACACTACTATCAAATCCCTATAAAATCCATCTCTTCCCCTGCAGGGTCCTGACAATTTCATCAAGCCGGCCACCGGCTTCTTTTCTCTGATGACAACACTCATCGACTAAGTGCCACCTGATGATACTACCATATCCCCGACTTATGCATTCATTCGCCGACTGTAAAAACTGGACACCATTATAAACCACCGGGTCCTGACCCAGTGTTAACCTGCTAACCCTTGGCCAACTAGCACTTCTTCTATCAAAATGCACTGATGGAAACTCATCCTGTTTCCTACCTAAATCAGATCCATTACCGCGCTAACATGATAATATATTCCACAGCTTCCGAGCAACTCTCATGAACACCCATCTATAACGCATATACACATCGTACCTGGCCCAAACAGCCTCGGGCTAGAAAACCAGGGACGCCTATGATAGGTCCAGTCATCCCTAGGATGGAACACCATCACATACATAACTCATGACTACACCCCTAATTGCACGCCAAGGGTCTACCCTTACATCACTTCTGAACCTTCTGATTCTACATCAATGCTAACCATTCCACAACCTCAACGAACATCCAACCCGGATGTGCTTCCATACAACTGGTACAATCTCAGTGCTCATTATCAATAACTGAGACACTTTTGATCATCCATTTACACTACTGCTTTCCCTTCAGATGACCAACACTCCTTCCTGGAGCTACATACCTTTCCCCTTCCATTCTTCCAGGAAGTCTACTCAACAACCTTTACCACATCAGTAAGTTCCATGGTGCTAAAGCTCTACTCTACACTACCCATGTAGAGCAACTCCTATTCTCTAACTCACATATACTCCGAATCTGATCACATAACTAACAAGCCCATGCATAACCTTTAGCTAACTCCATCATCATGATCAATACTTAGGGCTAGACCTTATCGATTGCTATTACATGGCTGCATACTCACTCATTCTCCGTATATAGGTCTACTAACACCTACAGAGTCTTCAACATGATTGGACCGCCTTACCAGGCCTTCAGCCTATCTGGACCATCCTCAGAACCTTCAACATGTATGGATTGCCCTTCTGGGCCTTCAGTGTGTCTGGACCGTTCTTCGAGCCTTCGGCCTGACTGGTACGCCCACCGGCCTTCAATCTATCCGGACCGCTCAAAATTGTCGTACATCACCCTGAACCATTCTTCCCGGGAATCTCTCTCATGCAGTCGATCAACTACCTTAATTGAAACGACGGCCTGTTCCATGCACCATGTGTTTATCACCTGCTCTAACCATACCACACTCTCGGCTAATAACACTGCTAAATTCAAACAGCTAACCAACCTTGGATGCTTGTTGTTTCATCTGAGAATTCTCCAATTTTCCCCACTTAGCGCACCAACTACTAACTCCCGATGACAAAAATAACACGGCTCGATCGACCCCACTTGGTATCGACCCCTTCTCCATGAACTGATTCCCTCTGGAGTGAGCAACCTCCACATAACAACTCTCTCATCATCGCACGTCCCGAACTTTAAGGAAGTTCGAATCTCAACTGAACACTTCTCACATCACAGCTGCCATTCCTAGCAACGAGATCATATATCTTATCTTTCTATCATCAATTCTTCTGGACACTAACTGACAACCACTCCTAACTACTAAGATCCTCAATCATACTACGAATCATGCGTGGAAAGGCAGACAGGTTTACAATATCACACAAATAACAAGATAACAAGATGGAAACATACCTGCAGCTGCATCTGGCTCTGCCCTGACCTCCTCTGCTATAAGCTGGAAAACGCGTCCCTGAGCCCTCAAAGGTTCCAATCCACCCTGACCCCCACCCGTAATCCTCAAATTGGCCGGTGCTGGAGCCTGCACCGGTGTTGCAACAAGCTGTGGACAGTTGACCCTTAAGTGTCCAACCTGATGGCAATGATAACAAATCCTCATATCCTATACCGGGGCCGACTGACAACAATCCCTCGCATAATGCCCCTCTCTCCCGCACTTGCGACACACACCCCTAGATCTACAAACTCCGGCATGACCCTTTCCACACTTCTCACAAGTGTGGATGCTCTGACCTCCAATCTGAGAGTCAACAGTTTTGGACCGTTTCGGCGCCGGTTGCGACCGTATCGGGGCCTGCCTTTGCTCTTGCAACTGCAACTCAATCTCCAACTCACGCCGTCTGGCGGCCTCCTGCAACTCCAACAAGTTATCTTATCTCTGTGTGGACACAAACTGTCGGATATCCCTCTTGAGCATACTCGGATATCGGGACATCTGAGCCTGCTCCGAAGCAAACTCGGGGCAGAACATTACCCTCTCCGTGAACATCCTGGTGATTTCCGTCACCGACTCTAAATCCTGCTTCAACTCCAGGAACTCCTGAGCCAACCTCTCTCTCTCAACCTATGGAACATAATGAGTACTGAACATTTCCTGGAACTGCTCCCACGTAACCGCAGCCTCCTGCGCATCAGAATAAGACCCCGTAGTCAACCTCCACCAATCCTTCGCTCCGAGCCTCAAAAGGTTCAGAGCACGCCTCACCCTTTGGTCCGTAAGGCATGAACACGTGAGGAAACAACCCTCCACGTCCGACAACCATCTCATAGCAATGATAGGATCCTAAACTCCATCAAAGGTAGGGGCTTCATATTATCTAAGTCCCGATACTGAAAACCTCGACCGGTTCCTCCCCCTGCCGCTGCTACAACTGCTGTAGCTGCCGCGGCAGCCGTCTCCGCAAGAGTTGCATAGCGCTCATCAAAGTACTCAATCAGGCGGTCTTGATCGACCCAAACATCTTCGGCAACTCAGCCCGGAACATAGCGGCAACCTCATCATCCAGGATCTCACGAATCCTGGCATCCAACTCATCCGTACTCATCT
The DNA here is from genome assembly GCF_051521515.1 of Lactuca serriola. NCBI lineage: Eukaryota > Viridiplantae > Streptophyta > Magnoliopsida > Asterales > Asteraceae > Lactuca > Lactuca serriola. The sequence continues at coordinate 191,989,663 of NC_136409.1, read as the reverse complement.
GACCAATGACCTCGGGTGGTACTGGTCCATCCTGATCACCCTCTCCTGATCCCGATCCTGAACCGGATCCTGTCCCGAAACATCTCGTAATCGCCATACTGCAATACACCAACAAGACCCTTAGACACCTCACATACCCACCCGGGGATTTATCTCATAACCGACACCCTAGAGAGTTATGACTTCCTTGATACACATATGGGTCATATGCTTTCAGTAGTACGGGCCCATACTACCTTCCACACCTACCCATATTTGTCTCAAGTATCATCACAACACCCTAACCATATACACACACAGCGAGCGCTCAATCCTCACTCCTAGAGGAAAGCTGAATATCTCATATAAGGGAAACCCTAGGCTAGTAGGCATCACATAATCAGGAAATTCTATCATGCAATTCCTGAAGATCCCTAGCCTAGTACTAGAATGTTGTTCTAACATATTACATAATCAAATAACTTGTATGATATTTTGGGGTCTACTAACTGGCTCTGGCTGATCGTACCATCTGCATGCTTCTTTATTTATTTCGAAAAACCTTTTGAAAACCATTTTGAAAATCCCTCCTTGATTTGAGAATGGATTCACACGAATGTACCTCCAATTCACTCAAACCAATGCTCTGATACCAACTTATAACACTCATAAAAATTGCACCAATTTAAAACATTTTAATTCATTCAAAAGCCATTAAGTTATTACAACTTGTTTTAAAGGAGTTTAAACATCATAGTATCCCCAGAACCAAATCACAAAATCATGAAGTATGAGGGTCGGTACAATCACGCCTTCACCTTGCCATGATATCCTGAAATACCTGAAACCAAAACACTACAACTGTAAGCCCGGAAGCTTAGTGAGTTACCCCCAAAATACCAAACACATATAACCATACTCATATCATATCACAATACAAAACAGCCATGCATATCGAGTCTACAGTGTGACTGGTCCGCCCGCACCGGGCCTTCAGTCCACCTGGTCCACTCTCCGAGTCTAGCCATGTATATCGAGTCTACAATGTGATTGGTCCGCCCGCACCAAGCCTTCAATCCACCTGGTCCACTCTCTGAGTCTAAAGTATGACTGGTCCGCCTGCACCGGGCCTTCAATCGGCCTGGTCCAATCTCCGAGCCTCGACACGTCTGGACCGCTCTCTTGGGCCTTCAGCCTATCCGGACCGCTCGTTGGGCCTTCAGTCTATCCGGTCCGCCCTGGGTATGTTGGCCTATAGCACAAAGCAGGACCCGCCTCAACCCAACCCCTGCCTAAAAACGATGTGCACATAAAACTGTTAATCACATAAAAATCCCCAGCTAAACACACGAATCTATCAGATCATGCAGCATAGCAACATCCTAACCAGGATACCGACCTAACCGGTCACTAACATAACATTACCCTACCACTACTAGAAAAAAGGCCTTTTACGACGCTCATTGCGCGTCGTAAAACGCTCAGACGACGCGCAAATGCGTGTCAAGGAAGGCCCTGTCATAAAGAGAGACGACGCGCATTTACGACGCGCGGTTACGACACGCAATGCGTATCAAGGAAGGCCCTGTCATAAAGGAAGACGACACACATTCGCGTGTCGTAACCTTACGACGCGCGTGTTAATGACACACAATGCGTATCAAGAAAACCCCTGTCAAGAAAGGCCATGTCATAAATGAAGATGACACACATTTTTGCGTATCGTAATTTTAAATTTAAAAAAAAAATTATTTATGGATTTACTTATTTTCATATTAAATTTGCATTTTATGTCACATAATGGAAAATAAAATACCATATACAAATAATACAATGCATTGCACAAAAGTTAATGTTATACAAAGAATCATTCGAATAGTAGACAAATGTAATACTACAAATAATCATTCCAATAGTAGACAAATGTAAGATTTCAACATTTTTTATATAATTAACTAAATTATTAGCCAAATTTCCTAAAATACCAACATACTTTTCTATGAAGAGCATTAACACTATTCTTTTCCATCAAAAACTTCAAAACCTGCATAATTAAGTTAATGTTTTATCAGCTACAGGTCAATAAGGTAGGTTTAAGCAAAAGAGGTTCATAGTACTAAGATTTTACTTACCACTGTTGTTAATGACATTGAAAGAAGCAGCCCAACAAACACCCCCTCAAAAGGATTATTACTAAATGAAACCACATACAAAGTTAAAAAGTCAAGTATTTGGTCGATGTTTATCTTTAACATTCCCTAAAATAGGAAGAACTTGGGAAAGCACACCTTTAAATCTTGGGTAAACATCAGAGCTTCAAATAAATGATCATAGCACCAAAAGATATTCAGTTTTGAACACATGAAAGAAGACTCATAAGGATGCCAAAGAGTTGGATAGAGGACTAATCAAATTTACCACATGTCATTTCTCTTCTCTTCTCTTATGTATTATGTAATTTATTGCAAGTCTATGGATTCGAAACTTACCACCCTAGCAGCGTCATTAATGACAAACCAACCACCATAGGGACAAAAATGCTTGCAACCTGAACCACACACACACACACACACACACACACATATATATATATATATATATATATATATATATATATATATAATACGCATAATAAGTGAATTGTCTTTTACCAATTTATGCAATCATCTTTCCCTATTTAACCTATTTATGCCACTTATACACCCATGTTTCATCAGGTTAAACAGGTTGCTGGTAAAATATCGTATGTTTTGGTCCTACAATAAATAATACACCGGTGCATATTTTCTAATAAAGAAACAAATTTGTTGCAGAATCGGGAAGAGGGTGAATGTTGTTTCATAAATATGCATATGCATTTAATCCTTTTAAATATAAACACTCGAACCATAATTCACATGTCTACTTTTACCAATTTATTTTATGCAACATATATGCAGCTGACATGAATGAATTATACAACATGTTAGGAGTAAAATAAGGGATGGTTGCATATTTAGTATGATAAATAAAGAGATTTGTGGCATAAGGGTGCATAAATAATAAAAAGCAAAAAGGAAGAGGAAAGCTGACTTACATAATCAGCAAATTTCTGAATTGGTGCTTTTGACATAATACATAAGAGTGATCCCGAAGGGATAGCTGGCAGCAAAAAATCTCTGGCAAAAAAAATTCCAGGAGAAAACAGTTAGTACCTCAAAAGCAAAGGTTTTATAGGGTTAGGCATGCACCAGCAAGACAAGGACTAAGATTATAAGTGATGTGAATGGGACATAGTAATTAAAGGAATTTTTAAAGGAATTTTTGTTACCATTGTTCCATGCATAGTGGTTGGGGTAGAGTGTTTTTCCATCACTGTTAACACGGAAGGGTCCAAGTTCTTCCATGGCTCCATATCCAAACAACAAGCATCCTAGCCCAGTAGAATACCTTCATTAATAGTGGTTCTTACTCTAAATTTTGGTGCATTTGGATGATGATATTTAGAATCTCCATTCTGATTCATGAATATTTTATGTGATTCAGATTCCAGTGAAGGGAAGAGAGTAGTAGCCAGGGCTGTTAAAAGCCTGAAAAAGATAACATCCAAACTTTACTAAATGTGTAAATGTGATCAGTAACATGTGCCTACAACTCTACAAGGATATAAAACCATAATTTGTACATACTGGTTGCAGAAGGCATACTGATTTTGGTAGAATTTCTTGTTCTTGATCCTGTGACATCAAATTTTTTATATAGTTATTGAAATATATGATGATAAATTCGTATACACATGGCCAGGTAAGCTACACAAATCAAAGAAATTCATTAGGGATTTCCTATACTTTTACTCCTAAATTTTAGATAATATATTACAAGATTTATTACTTAAAAGGATAAGAAAAGGTCATAAAGTGAAAGCGATAATAGGTCCAGAATCAACAGCCCAAGCAAGATTCTTGGAGGTTTTGGGAGACAAAGCCAATGTGCCCATTCTTTCATTTTCAACAACTCCCTTTTCGAATTAGAATCTTTACTTTCTTCGAATTGCAGAAGATGAAACCACTCAGTTCAAAGGCATTGCTGCCATGGTTGAAGCATTTGAGGCCAAACGATTACATAAATGAAATTAAAAGAATAATAATATTAATAAGAGAAAAGGGGAATTAATTAAAAATGAAAAAAAAAAATAATTTGTAGTTTTTTTTACCTCGTCAACACAGAGATGTGAGGGCTCTTAATCTGATACATAGCAGAAATCACAGGGACCATTTTGTAATTTATTCTTAATCGATTTTACTGATCACAGCAATGGATCTTGTTGCTATATTAAAAAAAATTATATTTTAATAATTCATGAAGCCTTGACTGGATTGCAATTTGGGGAAACAAATATTAGTTGTCCCAGATTACTTACCTTTCCTTGAACACTACTTGGAACAACTTATCACCATGACAAGCTAAATCAACTAGAAACTTTCCCTATTTACATTTTACAACAATACCTATCAATAAATGAAACAATTATACTACATTTCTTAAAAAAAACATAAAATTAGAATAAAATAATGAAATAGATGAAGAGAAGTTAAAAAATCACGCATATTATAGAACAGATCCATATCTAATGCCTGAAGCATTCTAGTTTAATCAACTAGGATAAATGTCTAGCAATGTGATTACATTGCAATAATTTCATGAAGATTATTTATATAGCTTTGTTGTTTTGTATAAGGAAATACAATTACCTTCCCAACTAGTATCTCATTAGCATGCTGAACCCCATATACATCAACAGTATCAAAGAATGTAACTCCTCTATTAAAAGCTTCCTTTAGCACTTTGTTGCCTTCTTCCTCAGGGAGAAGATTGTTATAGATACCTGTAAGCCCCATGCAGCCATACCCTAGTATTGAGACTTGTACAAAAGGAAAATGAGGTTGAATGTATAACAGATCCATATCTAATTTGCAATTTATAAAAATCTTTTCTATCCCTAATCATACAACTTTTTGTCCCAGAATTCAACTACCGAATGCATCAAACCCCCAAATTGGAAGTAGAATATAAACCTAGATAGAATTAAAGAGATGATTTAGGGAGAAAGGTTTTAACAGAAAAGGTAATCGTATCACATACTAGTTTTCTATTATGTTGCCCCATGCAGCCACATGGATAATGTTTTTTGCATGTATCAGACACATAGAAATTCAGAAGCCACATGGATAATGTTTCTTGCCCTTTAGAATTCATGCACATTCTAGTTTTCTATTATGTTGCTCCTTCATTCCAAATAGAATTACAATTTTTCTATAGGAAAAAAAATCTTTTGAACTACAGATTTATCAATCTGTCTTGATAATTTTATGGTAACAGATAAGTAACCCTAAATTTCCAATTTGTTTGTGTTTTGAACCAATTTGTCAAAATTAAGTACTATTCAGAGAATACAAGTCAACATGAGGGGGAGAATCACCAAATCAAGGGCAAAATCGACATAAACAAGCAAAAATTCGAACAGTAGAAAAGAGAATTTAACAATATATATGAAAATTTAGTGAATAATGCCAATTTGAGAGACACATGGTTTGAAGTTTCATAAAATCTCATGTTTGAAAGCCCTATGTCGGCTCTTTGGACGGTGGTCTCGCTTACTGTAGGTAGAATCACATATTTGTGGGTGCGATCGAGCCCACTAAGTTTTAGATGATATTATCATACCTTCAACACAAGGAAGACGATGTTATTGAGAGGGAGTCTTGTTGTGCGAGACAGATCACAAAGAAGATCTGATGGTCATTAAACCAGACCTAGGGCTTGTAAATTTGAGCATATGTGGCGGTCTCTGTCGAGGTAAGGTTATCCCAAGCTCTCCGGCTAAAACAGATGAGTCGGGATCGTTGGTAGATGAGGTGAGCCAAGGTAGCAAGCGTTGCAGAGAGCCTTCCCATCTTGAAAAAGAACCCTAGAATGATCCCTTCGATTTCAGGGGCAATCTTGCGAGGATTTCAAGAAGGAGAGACTCAGTGAGGTTTTGAATATCGTATGAGAACGTATGAGCAAGGAGAAGATGAAGGCCCTAGGGATTTTTCTTGAGGCGGGGGGATTAATTTTTGGAATCCAATAGGCGGGAGTAATTTTAGTCGATTTCATTTCCCGCATAAAACGTGTGTTTCACTTAAAAATTATAAAGCGACACATTTACACGACGCACATTTTATGAAAGGCGCCCTCCGCATTTCTTTTTTTTTTCTTTTCTGACACTAATTTTAGGGCGCGCACAAATGCGTGTCCTTTATCCTTCAAATTTTGCAAAACTGACATTATTTTTTAGGGCACGCACAAATGCACGTCCTCTATCAGCGAGTGTCATTGTTTGCGCGTCATTAAAGGCTGTTTTTCTAGTAGTGTACATACCAGGATACCGAACTTAACCATGTCACTAACATAACACCATCCTAAAACCAGGATGCAGATCTAACAACTCAAAAACATATCAACAAGTACCCGGATTCCCGTCCGATAAAGGGCCAGCCTTGGTGCCTTAGACCCTGTTGATATAGTGAGGATAATTCTCCTTCCAACTGCCGAACCGAATCACGAAAGTACAAATCCGAAGCACTGCCTCCAACTTCAACACCTATAATCATCAATGATCTAATGACATAAATATCCGAAAATAACCATAATACCCCTGAAGGTTAAACTGGTCAAAGTCCACCTTCCTGATTGACCCTACTTGCCGAGTCAACCCATTGACTCGCCGAGTTCCTAAACTCAGGAAACTCTTATAACACGACTCAACTCGTCGAGTCACCCCATGACTCGTCGAGTTCAACAATCTTCGAGTCCTAACCTGTCCAACTCACCGAGTCACCACTCAACTCACTACTCTGAGTCTAACCAGAAGAAGTTGGGGGGTTTTGCGTCGTGAATCGCCTAGTCCAAGAACCAACTCGACGAGTCCACGACAATCTTCATCAGACTCGCCGAGTTGTTCTTCCAACTCGTCGAATCCAAGCTCATCATCATATGACTCGCCAAGTCACCTATGCGACTCGCCGAGTCACTACGCGACTCAATGCCTGAAACCCTGGCCCAACTCGCCGAGTCATCTCCCAGACATGCCGAGTTCATACGTGCATTCTCATATTTGAAAGATACAGAGCTACTCCTTTGCTCTAAACAATAGATCTGGGTCCCTAGAGTGCATTAGCAACATAAAGTTGCTACCTTTACATGCTTCATGTCCCATAATTCCCAAAAACAAGCTAGAAAGGAACTTATCTCATGGGGAATGGCTTTTTCATAGCAACTAACAGGGCTTTCTGCATATTTGATCCAAATAGAACTCAGATCTGGAGTTTCAACTCCAAATCTAACTCATGTACCAAGATCTCATCACAATATCTCCACACAAACCCTAAAACTCCATGAAAGATGGATCTAAAAAGGAGAAGGCCAAGAATAACAGTTCATTACCTCCAAAACGACTTCCCACGGAAGAATAATCTGAATCTCCACAAATTTCCTTGATCCAAGCTTCTTGATCTTCAAAATTCTCTTCACAAATCACTTATCCAAGCTCCAATTTTCTCCCCAAGGACTCTCACTCACGAATTTAGCGTTTCTGGATGTCAAAGGGTGCTGAGGGGGCTGAGGGGAGGACATTAAGTCCTTTAAATAGGGTGCAAACCCTAAGATTAGGGTTTTCCTCTTCCAGCACTGACTCGTCAAGTCCAGCCGCCGACTCGGCGAGTCAGGCCACTTATCACGTGCTCTTCACACGCTCCGACTCGACGAGTCATAACTCCAACTCACCGAGTGCATCCTTCTAATAACACTTTACACCCCTGAACTAAGGACAACTGACTCTGTCCTATCCATACTCCTAGACTAAGGATGATAGCTTCATTTTATTTACTTCTTTTTATAGTTTATTTTAACACATTTCATTCGCATTTTAGTTAATTTCCATGCATATTTTCCCTTTTGTTATTTTTATGACCATTTCGGGGTACTTTCTAGTTTCTTGAGCATTATTGCAGATTTTCTTGGAGACTAGCTGAGCGGGACTCTTAGGAGGCGATTGGGCTTGAAGGGAAATGAGGATTTCGTGCTTGATGGCTATGGAGGTGATCCATGGAGTAGGATTTTCGATTGCTTGAAGGCGCAGAAGTGTTGAACTTTAAATTTGAAAGGGGCGCGAAAGAATTCTTGAGTGTGCAAGATCAATGTTTAAGAGTTTGCGGAAATTTTGAGTGATATGGAAAGACAAATTGGGCTTTAATTGAAGAAATATTGAAGAAAAATGGGCTAGGAGTTGATTGGACTCGAACTGGGCCAATGGATTAGCTGTGGGGGCCCAAGACTTGAAGAAGCCCAAAATACCCGTCAGAGCCCGCGGCCCGCGTAAGATTCCCCGCGGCCCGCGTGGATTCCTGACAAGGGCAATTTCGGGATTTTGCTAAGAGCTCTATATTGGGAAGGTGGGTGTGCCTCTTTAGCCTTATCTTGAAGGTCCGAGTTTGACTTGTTCTCTCTGGAGTTTGGAGTACTTTTGAAGGCCAAGGACACCTCAAGAACATCTTGATTTCACCTCTTGATTATTGTAAAATGTTTGGTACAATTTTCTCTAACTTTGTTTCTTTGAGTTTAGCCATGTTTGGCTAAACTAATCTTGGTTGACTTTTTGTTGAATCCTTTGAACTTTTGTTGAATGTTGAAGAATCCATGAACTTGTTCTTAAATCTTTATGGAAATGTTTTGTGTTTTATCATATTATCACTACTAATATGTTTTTATTCATGAGTTTAAATGTGTTTGTGGTGATTAGTTGGCTAATTTCTTGATTAAGTAAATGATCCTCAAATTAGCAAGCAACAAATGATTTTTGTGTTGCTTTTGCTTCACACAATCATAAAAACATTTCCTCAAATATGGTGGTGAAAGCATTTGACTCCTCTTGGATTTGGTGACTTTTTGGTTCTTAATGCTAGTTGACTTTCACTAATTACATGCTATTTGGAATTAGTGACTTTGACTAAGGAAATTGTTATGAGCTTCTCTAGCCATTTCAACAATTAAGAAAAGTCTAAGTAATCTCAAGCTCCTTCGATTACTTTAGCCAAATTAAGGATTTAAATCAAAGTAGTGCACCATTGGATTCTAATGATATGTTCATCAAAAGTCAAAGTGAGGAAACTTTAAGTCAACCATCTCTCCCTTATTGATTTTACATCAAACTCTTATTTTTGTTGCAATTGTCTATTTAAATCATAGTTAATTCTAGTTTGTTTCAAGTATTTCAAAACATCAAAACCCCCATTTTTAATTTATTGTCATATTCCAAGTATTTTTACAAAGAGATTTTTCATAGAGTTATCAAGTTGAACCAATCTCCGTGGATTCGATCCCTTTACCGCTATACACTATTTTAGTGTGTAATAATTAGGGTTATTAATTTTGTTGGCCTCGACAACCACCAAAGGACAACTGACTATGTCTTAATCCATACTCCCGGATTAATGAAAATTGACTATGTCGAATCCATACTCTCGGACTAATGACAATGACTATGTCTAATCCATGCTCCCGGATCAATGACATATTTTAAAGTTCTATTCTCCATGTATATCTCACTCGTTCTCATAAAAGAGATACTGCCCAATATTCCTAATAAGTAATTTAGGTTTACTCTGTATCCTAAATCATCCTATATTATTAGGTATGTTCTTTAACACGTATTTTTGGCAATATCAAATATTTTACACACCAACAAACATTTAAGACATTATTCAATACTTGTATTAAAATCATGTTCATGAAAGGGACAATGTACTCACTTGTTAAAGTGATGATTCCAAATTCGGGCAGCGCTTCGCTTCTAACGGTTCTATTTTCCTTCGACGAAAACTAGCATTATTATCGCTAAATTTTAGTCTAATATTTATTGCGACTAATTATTAGTTTAGATTTGTCATTAACTCAGAGTCTACTTCATGATCTATCAGGTAAGGATCAGCCATGCAAGAAAGTTGGGAGGCAGGACCATTTCGGCATATAGCTTTTCTGAAATCCAACAACCAAACCCAATGTGACCATTCTAGACACCACTTCTGTAAGTAGATCAATCTGTATAACGACTTTGAATCATTGATAAACCTTATTTATAGTTTCATAATAGCGATATTATATTTAAATATAAGCTATATTTAAAGTATGGTAGGCGTATCTTACTTACAGCGAGTTTTTATTAAAAATTGGGCTTTGCTAGAGCAGAGCTTCTGAGCCAAAAAGCTCTTTTTCTCGGAGCCATCGGGAGCTCCGGGGATTCCTTCTCGTGCTAGGGAGGTACCCTAGGCTTTGGGCGGTTTTTTTTGGGGGGGAGGGGGGTGTTAGACAGTGTATAGAGAGAGAAAGAGATGGGAATTGGTGTGAGAAATGACGCTGCCCCGCACCTTTATTTATAGGCTAGAAATCTGATCAAATCGTCGATTTGGGTGGCACATGTCACCATCTGGTGGCAAGACCTGGGGAGAAAGCAATGGTTCAGATCGCGCCACGCCACCCCCTTCGCAACAGCACACTCCCGACTTCTAAACCCCGTAACTTTCGCATACGAGTTGTGTTTTCAATGTTATTTATATCCATGCGTAGGTATTTACAAGATCTACAACTCTCCTTTTGACTCCATCGGCTAATTATTGGCCAATTTTAAATTTAACAGTATGAGAAGATTACACTGTTGAATGACTGTGTAGAATTCATGACTTTTACATACAGACTCTGTTTTCATCTGTCTTTTTATCGTTGAGCTCTTATTAATAAGATATTCAATTCTTATTTAGGTTGCATTGGCCAAAAATCGATCGATCTAAAATTCGAATTTCAAGCTGTACACTACTATGCTAAATCTTAGAAAAATCATAACTTCCTCATACGAAGTCAGATTTGTGTGTTCTTTTTATGCACGATCTCGGTTTGACGTATACTAAAACTTTCATTTAGATCTCTAAGGCTAAAATTATTTTATCAAAAATTCACTTTTTACGTTATGCGGTGTCGTGCCAATTTTGACGTAAAACTTCGACGGGTCATAACTTCTTCGTTATAACTCGGATTTCAGCGTTCTTTATATGTATGGAACCCTTGTGACATATACTATAACTTAGTTAAGATTATTTATTCTAAATAATATTCTATCGAAAAGTCATTTTCGACACTTATTGTCTCTAAATTGACTAGCCTGGATCCGCTGGCGTTACAAATCTCGTTTGAAAGGCATTTTCCATATCTGTAATCCACCGCTTGCTAAAAATGGGGTCCTTCTTCCCGAAGAACTTGGGATCCCCATATGCATGTAACTATTGAAAAGTAAGAGTGCATGGTCCCACATTAGCCAAATTCTTAGTACGGAAAGTGCCCAAATGCTCGTCCAGAATCTCCATGATTCCCTCCTTGATCATACCAAAAATCACACGAGTCTACTCCAAAATGTCGTGAGTAATCTATGACATGATAAGCTCTGTATCCTATCATCAATTAGTTCAGCGGCATTGCCTGAACTGAAACCAAGACCATTACCATAACTGCAACCATGTCGGGTAATCTTCACCATACTTAAAGGTAACCACAAAAGATCATATCATACCCCAATAATTCCTCATTCTATGAGCTTCTTAGAATCCCCATGACTTTCCTTGATTCGATTACAGATCTTGTGCTTTCAGTAGACGGGTCTAATACTACCTTCCACACCTATCTGTACTTTCCTCAAGAATTATCCTGGATCCTCTAAGTTACCTCCTTATAATGATACTCATAAAACTTGCTAAATAGTGCACCCTTTGCACTAAAATACTTCCTCAACTCTCCTAGGATTCCCACCTCGCCTTTCCATTAGTTGTTGAAGGACTCCTACTAATGTCAACTAACTACCTCATGAATACAATCACATGCAATAAAACTTAAAAACATTTCGACTAAAAGATCTTACACTACAACGGTTGGACTCAGACAAGATGTCACACCCCGAAACCCAATGCGGAAACGTTCCGGGGCGGAGGTGACTTCATGTTGAGTATCATAACCAATGTACATAGTAAGCAAAGTAAACAACCATTACATTACATATGAAATTTACAATTGTTTGAAAACAAAGTGTTATACATATGTATATATGAACAAAAGTAAAGAAGTGTCTTCTAGGTACTCCGTCTTCGCCAAAAGGATCGTTGGGTACCTGTGTAATTCGGACCTGAGAATACAAGCAGTTTAAAAATCAGCATAAAGCTGGTGAGTTCATAAGCGGTTTTGTTTTGTGAAAAATGAAAAAGTTTCATTTCGGTTTCTGAAAAAGTTACGAACCCAAGAAAATCTCATATTTTCTTATATGTAAAGTTTTAGTTATCTGTTTTGTTACACGATTCTGGTTATGAACAACTGTTATCCCAGAAAAATCCCATATTTTCCTAAAAGTTGGTTACCAATCCGAAATGTAATGTAAAAGATGTATTCTGAAAACCTGGTTATCCTTGTGTAGTGTATTAGTTTTAACATGTATATAAAACTAATAAGTATAAAGTAAACTTGTTACTAAACCCATTATTACTAACAAGTAAATCTCTGTTATCCTAATTGCGAGTTCCATAACCATACGATAGACTAGATATGGCAAAGGAAAGTCCAGTATCAATTATGACTTTCACACCCTTGAACCTTTCGGTTCAGCTGTAGCTAGCAGCCAGGTGCGGGGTAGTCAACTCCGTATAGATCTATACACTCAAGTCACGCTCTCCCTTCAAGAGATTCTGGTTACAGGGGCGGTCCTCCACTCGCATATCTCTGTGGAGTGTTTCCGAGGACGTGTCTCCAATTTATAGGAATAAGAAATTTACTAGTAATAATATAGAAAGATCTTGTTACAAACGGTGATCCTCCACTCGCGTATCTATGTGGAGTGTTACCGAGGACAAAACAATGTACTAAGTTTCAAGTTCAAGTTCTAACGTTTATGCTTTTAACTGTTATAATGTGGAAAACCATTTGTGAAATATAAAATATAACATTTTATAACGTGTTTCACAAATAATATGATAACAAGTTCAGCAAGTTCAAACGGTTGTCTGTTATGATTTCCAATGTTAAAAGCATATGAAATATGAGACATAACACATGAAATAATAAATGATAAATAGTTTAAGTGCAAGATATTCTTGTACTTTTTGCTTGTATTCCCCCCTGAAAACTTTGAAAAACACTGAAAAAGGGTAGGGGTATGAACTCACCAGACGAGAAAACGTGTCGGTTTGGATGCTAAGTGTCGGTTTGGGGCTTGATAATGTGCGAGGTTCCTATGTAATATGAAATAATATACAAATGTATCTAATTAGACTTTAAATCACTAATTAGATATGATTATACACTCCAAGACGCGAAAACACTTCAAATCAAGTGTTTGGAGTGACCCGGGTGACATCTATGGACGTATAGGGCTTAGATAATGAGTTTGCTCTTCAAGAGTAAACTCCTAATGGAGTTTTCGGCCCTAAGACCAAGTCCACATGAGTTCATGGTCGTGAACTCATGGGTGATGGGTTTTAAGGTGCTCAAGGGTCAAACAACACTAGGGAAAGGTTGCTAGGATTAAATCTAAGGCATAGGAATGGATTAAACCACCAAAGGAACCATCAAAGGGAGTTTAAGGCTGTAAACTAGGAGTTTATGGCTGTAAGATCCTATACCTTCCTCTTTTAATGATTTGGTGGCCTTGGATCAATCATATGTGATTCAAACTAATTTTACAAGCCATAGAATGGATTTAGGGCATCATTTGACCAATGTATAGGAGTTTACGGCCTAGGAACCTATCCTTGGGGGTTTTACAGCCGTAAGCTCCTATGGGGGTGGTTTTCATCATGTTTAAGGCCCCTAAATCGATTGTGGTTGCTACTAGACTTTAATCCAAGGCTTAGGAGGTGTTTAAATGGCATTTTAACACCTTAAAAGGAGTTTACTCCCCATGATATGGAGTTTACGGCCCAAGCATGTTCTTTCATAGTAAACTCATGTTTACTCCCCAAAAGTTGAGTTCAAGGTGTTCTAAGTCCATTCCATTATGTCTTTAAGTCATTTCTAGGATCCATATGTGATTTGGGAAGGTTTTTGGGCTCCAAAACCCAATTTATATGTGTTCACGGCCCATGAGTGTTCTAGGGCCGTAAACACATGTTTATGGTCCATTTTCATAGTTTGAAAACAGATTTGGAAGCTGAAAAGGTTCTACTACAAGTTAGGATGGTTACCTTGATGATTTGAAGCTTGAATTTGATGATTTTGGACCAAGATTTGAGTTAGAAAGAGAGAGAGAGAGAGTAGTGAGAGAGGGTGCAAAAGCTTCAAATGGAAGCCTTTTGGACTTTAAATATGAATCAAGTTTGGGACACGGTGGAATTCTACCCAATACCGACGTTAGACGAGGCTTTTGGTCGCACCCGATTAAGTTGCCGTAACCCGATATGGTCGAAACTAAAAATTTACCAATTATTTATTTGGGGCGTTATCATGAGTTTCTAATGTGTTTGAACACCCACTAAGTCATAATAGAAGTTTCAGGATTAATGACTTAATTTAATAACGTAATGGAAACAATTTGAAAACGACAAATTTATTAACGGAACGGGTTACAATAACGGAACGAACTTCGGGTTGTCACATTATCCCCCCGTTAGAGGGAATTTCGTCCTGAAATTCAGAATTAAGATACAAATCATGGATCTGGAAAGAGATGCAGATACTTCTGTTTCATCGAGTCTTCCCGCTCCTAAGTGAATTCCGGTCCCCGCTTGGCATTCCAGCGAACCCTCACTATCGGGATGCGGCTTTGCTTCGTGCGTTTGATCTCTCGATCGGTGATTTTGGTTGGTTCCTCCACGAAGTTCAAGTTTTCGTTGATCTCGAGATCGTCTAGGGGAATCACGAGGGTTTCATCGGATAAGCACTTTTTAAGATTTGAGACGTGGAAGACGGGATAGATGTTACTAAGCTCATGGGGTAATCGAAGTTTATAGGCTACAGGACCGATCCTGGCGAGGATCTCAAAAGGTCCAATGTACCTTGGGTTAAGTTTCCCCCGCTTTCCAAAGCGTACCATGCCTTTCTAGGGTGAGACCTTATACAGTACACTGTCTCCAACATGGAACTCCAGAGGTTTCCGTCGATTATCGGCGTAACTCTTCTGTCTATCACGTGAAGCTTTCAATCGTTCCCGGATTTGGATGATCTTGGTGGTTTCGCGGATGATTTCAGGACCAGTGAAAGCACTGTCAGGGACTTGATTCTTAGCTAGTTGCATGTCTCCTACCTCGGCCCAGCACAGAGGGGATCCGCACTTTCAACCGTAGAGGACTTCAAACAGGACAGCCTTGATGCTGGTGTGGTAACTGTTATTATACGAGAACTCGATCAAAGGCAGATGTGTGTCCCACGACTTTCCGAAATCGATGACACATGCTTTAAGCATGTCTTACAGGGTTTGGATAGTTTTCTCACTCTGTCCATCGGTCTGAGGATGATAGGCCGTGCTCATGTCTAGTTTAGTTCCAAGAGCCTTCTGGAGAGACTGTCAAAATCTGGAGGTAAACCTGCTATCTCGATCAGAGATAATGGACGCAGATATACCGTGCAGTCGAACTACCTCTTGGATGTAGATTCGCGTGAGTCTTTCCATCTTGAATGATTCTTTGATCGGAATGAAGTGAGCGGATTTTGTCAAACGATCGACAATTACCCAAATGGTATCGTACCCACTCGGACATTTGGGTAACTTGGTGATGAAATCCATGGTAATCATCTCCCATTTCCACTCGGGTATCTCGGGCTGCTGATGCAAACCCGAGGGTTTCTGGTACTCAACTTTCACCTTGGCGCAAGTCAGACACTTGCCCACGAATGTAGCGATCTCGGCTTTCATGTTTGGCCACCAGTATTGTTTCTTGAGATCCAGGTACATTTTGTCCGAACCTAGGTGAACAGAGTATCTGGTCTTGTGTGCTTCCTCCATGACAATCTCCCTGAATCCTCCGAACTTTGGGATCCATATTCGGTCCATGAAACAGTAGACTCCGTCACCTCTGATCTCAAGTTTCTTATCCATTCCCCTCAAGGCTTCGTTCGACAAGTTCTCTGGTTTGAGGGCTTCTAACTGAGCATCTCAGATTTGCATGGATAAATGGGAATGGATAGTCATCGTCAGTGTCTTCACTTTGCGGCTCGAACTTTACTTTCGGCTAAGGGCATCTGCCACCACATTGGCCTTGCCGGGATGGTAGCGGATTTCACACTCATAGTCACTGAGTAGCTCTACTCATCGCCGTTGCCTCATGTTTAAGTCTTTTTGATCGAAGATGTGCTGCAGGATCTTATGGTCAGTGAAGATCGTACACTTGGTTCCGTAGAGATAATGTCTCCAAATCTTCAGCGCAAAGACTACGGCTCCTAATTCCAGGTCGTGGGTGGTATAGTTAACCTCGTGTGCCTTCAGCTGTTTTGAGGCATAAGCGATAACTTTTCCTCTTTGCATAAGCATACAGCCTAAGCCCTGATTAGACGCATCATGTGACATCCCCATTTTCACGGCCAGAAAATACCGATTTGTTTATGCTTTGTTTTATAAAATCAGAGTAATCTTTTAAAGAAAACGGTTGCGGAATTTGTTCCCAAAACAAGATATGATAATAACTTATCAAAACATTTCTCAAAGAGAATGTATTTTCATTTAATAATAAAACCTCGGGATGTCATGTTCCGATACAGACATATAAGCATAAACAGAACTTACATTCAATTACACTAATGATTTATATCTCCTTTAAATCTCTCTGTGAAATATGTCTTCGTATCGATACATGTGATACAAAGAAAACTGAGTGGGTCAGGCTTGAGAGCCTGGTGAGCATATAGGGTTTTCATCCCACAATATTATATCATATATTTATAAATATAGAACATTCAAACTTGTACAATTTCACCATATAAAGGCAACTCTTATCCCACCCCATCGATCCTCACAACGACACGATCTAAACTCTTGTATCTAAAATTTACCTCTTTACCTGATCCCTATTCACGGATCTAAAACTATCCTCTTCACCCGATCCATACTCACGGATCTAAAACTAACCTTTTAACCTAATCCATACTCACGGATCTAAAACTAACCTTTTCCCCTGATCCATACTCACGGATCTAAAACTAACCTTTTCCCCTGATCCATACTCACGGATCTAAAACTACCTGATCCATACTCACGGATCTAAAACTAACCTCCTGATCTGATCCATACTCCCGAATCAATAATTGTACCCATTCCATACTTCCGGAATAGGGGCAATTAACTATACCTTAATCCTAATTTGATCCATACTCCCGGATCTATAACTGTGCCCAATCCATACTCCCGGACTAGGGACAATTAACTTAATCTTAATCCATATCTGATCCATACTCCCGGACTAGGTACAATTAACTTAGTCTTAATTCATATCTTATCCATACTCCTAGATCTATAACTGTGCCCAATCCATACTCCCGGACTAGGGACAATTAACTTAGTCTTAAACCATACTCCCGGACTAATAGCAAGTTTATCTCTTTACCTGATCCAAACTCACGGATCTAAAACTAGCCTCTTGATCTGATCCCTACTCACGGATCTAAAACTAACCTCTTGATTTGATCCATACTCACGGATCTCATCTACCCATGTCCTACCCGACATATTTGTAGATATAAAATACATATACAGTTTAACTCATTTAAAAACTATATAAAACATCCATTCCACACTCATCTCAAATAAAACACAACAATATATAAACACATAGCACGTATTTTATAACAAATACTTCATATTTATGTGTTAGAAGACAGTAACCACACACTCACCCAAACATATACTTAATACATTCAAACAATACTTGTATTATACCTGTGTTTATGAAAGGGACTATACACCTACACATATAAAAAACTTTATATTATAAACATAACTCGTATTTCATAGCAAATACTTAATATTTATGTGTTAGAAGAAAGTAACTACACACTCACTTGATTAGAAGATGATCAGACAACACTACGACTTGTAGAAGTAGTATTCTTTGGTAGATCTGGAAGATCTTCACAAAAACCGGACTCCTCGCGGGCAGAGCTTCGGCTCGGGAATTGCACTTCTCGGGATCTTCAGGGCCTCGGGATTTGCTTTGGGGCTCGGGAATGATACCAGGGCTTCGGGGTATAAGTTGCACGCAAAACGACGTAAAACGCGAGAGAACGGGAAGAAATGAGCAAAGAACTCGGTTGCCCTCGACACCCTTTTATAGGGGGCTGGAATCCCAATTACGCTGGGCGTAATGTGGATCAGCTCGCTGACTCCCCCCATGGATAATATCGGTTATTTTATAATTAAATTAAATATCGAAAATATTTAATAAAATTCAAAAATTCATATCATCCTCATACAAACTCTGTTTTCGACGTTCTTTATATCATTGCGTAGGTGACACTACGCTCTACAACTTTCATTTAGACTCCGTCGGCTAATTTTGAATTTATTTTTAATATTTTTATTTAGTAGGTCGGGACAGGAAAACTCCGTTATAAAATCATAACTTCTTCATCCGACGTCCGTTTTCGCCTATCTTTTTATCGTTTTACTACAATTAATGAGATATTCGATTCTCATTTAGATTGTTTCGACTAAAAACTGCTCGGTCTCAAATCGAGTATTCGGGCTGCATACTGCTAAGTCGAAACTTCAGAAAATCATAACTTCCTCATATGAAGTCAGATTTAGACGTTCTTTTTATGCACGCTCTCGGTTTAACGTATTCTATGACTTTCATTTAGATCGCTAAGGCTCAATATCGCTCTAACATAAATTCACTATTTACGTCATGCTGTGTCGTGTCGGTTCTGTCACGAAACTTCGACCGGTCATAACTTCTTCGTTATAACTCGGATTTTGGTGTTCTTTATATGTACGGAAGCCTTGTAACATATACTAAAACTTAGTTAAGATTAATCCTTCTAAATAATCTTCCATCAAAAAGTAATTTTTGACGCTTATCATCTCTAAATTGACTAGCCCTGATCTACGGGCGTTACACATCACAATAGACAACGAAGTCCTCCGTCCCTTCGGGTAGGGACAGAACAGGCGCGCTGCACAAGGCTTGCTTTAATGTCTGGAACGTTGTTTCTTGCTTTTCACTCCAACAAAAGGGTACACCTTTCTGTGTTAGAGTGGTTAGAGGTTTGACGATTCTGGAAAAATTCTGGATGAATCTCCGATAATAGCCGGCGAGACCCAAGAATTGACGGATTTTTGTGGGTGTCTTCGGTGCCGACCAATTCTCTATTGCTCTGATCTTGGAAGGATCCACGTGAATACCCTCCTCTCTTACCACATGACCGAGGAAAGTTACCTTTCGAATCCATAATTCACACTTGGAAAATTTCCTGTACAACTTTTCGGATCTGAGGGTTTCCAACACTAACCTCAAGTGTTGTTTATGATCTTCTTCACTTCTGGAGTAGACAAGTATGTCATCAATGAACACAGCTTTCAATCGATTAAACTAGGGCTTGAATTGATTAATTTGCATCAAACTTGTGAAATCAAGTCTATATTAATCAGAGCTCAAATCAGCTCTAAGGTTACTTTTTTGTGGTGTGTGATTTCTTCAATTATTTTTTTAGTTTTGCGATTCTATACCCTCATTTTAATTATACCTTTTTTTTTTGCCAAATCTGGACCCATCTGTGCGATAAACATAGATCTAAGTTGGATTTTCATGTAACATGTGGAGTTGTAGGTTTTTAGTATGTGGAAGTGTGTGTATGAGTCTTTACTCCCAACCATCTCTGAGTACCACCTCTTCACTTCCACAAAATCATACATTCTAAATGTTTACATTCAGCTATATTAGAATCAATGGAAAACTGGAATACGAAAGTAACAGTATCTTAATTTCTAAAATCAAAGACCGTATGAAGCAAATGGAGCAAGTTTAGAGATATGAAAAGTAAGAGCAATGGATTCAGGTTTTCCATAACAACGATTCTAATAATGAAAAAACCCCACTGATAGGAACGTCATCGGAACCAATATTTGATGGTGTAAGTGGAGCTGATGGTTTGCTCCCTTTCCCTTGACTCCCTCCCATTGCTCCATTTCCCATCGATATCAGATTTGTAGAAGCCGACACTCAATGACGGTGGTGTTTTGATCGGAGAAAGATTTTACAGACAGATTCATCTGGGTTATCCATGGCTTAAGTAAACCCATAACATTTCAAATCATGAAGGAGGTGATCAATTTTAGAGTATTTCTAGTTATTTTTGTTTGATCGAATAGGAGAACGAGGTACTCTTTTTTACAGTGATTTCAATCTTAATGCAAAAAGATATATGTGTGTAAGTGTGTGTGAGAGAAAGAGAGAGTCAGAGGAAGAGGGGAGTGGACGAGGTTTGAAAAAAAAGGATGTATATTTCTTTTACTTTGATTGCTATAATTAAAAGGGCATAATCAGTGGATATATAAAAAAATGGAGTGGAAGAATCAGCTCCCGAAATGAAATTTTGTGATATGTTTCATTTTTACTCATATCTAATATAAACTTAAAGAAACGTATAATTGGAATGTAAATACGATACAAAAAATTAAAATGTGATATTTGATTGAAAAACGAATGATATAGACACTTTGTGTTGTATACTTCAGAATATATATATATATATATATATATATATATATATATATATATATATATATATATATATATATATATATATATATATTTAAATGTTTCTATTATCTATTGTGTGCATGTAGGATTGATTAGAGAAAGATGTTTGATGCAAATATAAAAACAAAATATACACATTATATATTTTCCTTTAGTCCGAATTAACATATTCCAGACAACCATATCATTTTCCGAAACACAAAAAACTTGATAATTGCTATCAACGACTTCATTTTTGACGGTCACTTTTGTTAATAAATATCCTTTATTTGAAGCTAACCAAGACGATGAGTATTTCACCAACCTTAGAAGTGGCATTGTTGGACTCAAATATGAGGTCGTTTGCCAAATCCCATAAGAAATCTTGGAACCAGTTTGAGCTTCATACGGGCCTTATTTATAAGTTTATTGCTAAAATGGAGAAAATATTATACCAAAAGTTCTTTTGGGTTATAGGTAGGGATGAGCAAAAGGACCGAACCGGCCGGAACCGGGGAACCGGCTTCGGCCAAAATCAAGAACCGAACCGGCCCGGCGGTTCTACCGGTTCCCGGTTCCTACCGGTTATTGCCGTGTCTTCAAATGTTGGAACCGCTCCTTGAAAAATAGCATCATACGGTATCGGTTTTTGCCGGTTCTACCGGTTCCGGTTAAATCGGTTCCGGTTCCTACCGGTTCCCGATTCCAAAAATCCACAAAAATAACGTCCCGGTCCCGGCCCGACCGGTTCCATCGGGTTCCGGTTCCGGTACCGGTTCCGGCCGATTCCCCGGTCCATATGCTCATCCCTAGTTATAGGTATGAAAGTGTAGGAGAGGTGTTTCTATCCAAAA
This sequence comes from Lactuca serriola, assembly GCF_051521515.1. NCBI lineage: Eukaryota > Viridiplantae > Streptophyta > Magnoliopsida > Asterales > Asteraceae > Lactuca > Lactuca serriola. The sequence continues at coordinate 191,968,059 of NC_136409.1, read as the reverse complement.
AAAATTGATAGTTCAAATAAAGAAATATATGTAAAATTAAGAGTATGCTATTAAAAAAAAGACCAAATCATTATTTTTAATCAATTTTATTTATGATAAAATATTTCTAGTTTGATTATAAATCTGTAATATAAGTTTTTTAATATTGATGTAAAAAATACATTTGTTTATAAATTATATTTATTAATATGGTTTGATGGTAAAAAAAAAGTGAGGTAGAACTTACTAAAAATATTATACATCTTATCGACATATATAACACAACCATTTCTCTGACCTGGTCCGGTCAGAATATTTTGTCTGACTTGGTCCGGTCAATTTATTTGGTACAACCATTTAGCTATTTAAGCCACTGACTCGGTCCATATACTCCTGATTTGGTCCTTCAAAAAAATATGTTCTTGACTAAAAACGAAACCTTATTCTCACTTATTTGCCCTTTTCCTTCTCTTTTCCTATATTGTTTCTCACGCTTTTCTTCGGACGTTTTCTTACACCACCTCTATCAATTTCTTTTCGATTACAATCCATTGATTATCGATTTCTTCTGATTCTATAGATTTCAACTGTGTGAATTTCACAAAATCAAATTCGATTTCAGATGTGCTGATTGTATCAATTTGAACTGCGAAACCACCTCCATGATCGTTGTCACCGACGACTCAAGCACAACAACCGACCTTCGCCTCTCTTAAGCCAACACCTTCAACCACGCTTCAGGTACATAGACTTCTCGGATTTGTTTTTTGAAATCGGATGAAACATCTTTTAATTTTTTCATTTTTTCTGAAAATTGGATTCATGTATATTGACATGTTGGTACTTCTCAAAATCATACCTAAATTTGATCAATTCAGATGTCACTTAAGACCTTAAATTTGATGTCTGCTTTTGTTCTTCAATTGAGTATTTAATTTGCACATTTTCTGTTGGATTCTTGCTCAGACATATCATGTCTAGGAGTGTTCAAGGATGGAAAATATTAGGGGTAATGATGTGAAAATGGTTATAAAAGGAGAAGATGACATAAAAGTTGCCAATGGTGAAATGGTTTCAAATACATCAATCCACACTTTTGTTGCAAACAGTACATACATTTTCACTAGCTTAACACTTGTAAGCTTAGAATCTATTTCCATCTTGCCCTTTTCTAACCACTATAAATGTGATAATCGAAGGGTATTTTGGTCATAGGTGCTAGATATCCAAAAGGGTTGCATTGGAACAAATTCATAGAAAAACAACTTTGTGTATTTAAACAATCAAGATTTTGCAATTAGAACGTGTTCATGTAAGAACAGAGGAGGAAACGTCGACTGTATCATTGAGATTCAACTTGCATTGGTTAAAGAGAATGATAAGATCCAAAGTTGTTCTTAATGAATTGAAGGTGTGGCAACCACATATTGTTCGAGAAGTAATGAAATGCATTGTTGTATTCTTATAATTTATTATAGTTAAGGTGCAATTTATGTTCCGGGTTAGGGATAGTGAGTTTGAATATTTCTTTAAAAACTTTTGTTTAGTAAAGGGCATATAAAATAGCCATACTTTGCTTTTTTATTTACCAATATAAACAATATATAGAAATAGGCATGTCAAATAATCGATAAAAATGTTTAGTCAAATCTTTAGATGTTAAAGTTCGATGTTTAAATTGTTGTAATCAGGTATATTTTTTAAAGTACGTTGTTGTAATAGAACAAAATGGTAGTATGGTTATTTTAATCATTCATCATAGTCAGTCAAATGCATAATCAAACATCCAAGTTATAGTTAGTGCTAGACTCAGTCAGAGTTCTGAATCAGTCAAGATTGTTTGCTATTTGTCGGGAAAAAGGATTATGAATTGATAATTGATCAGGAGCGAAACCAGAAAAGATACTTAGGGGTAACACATTTTTATCTATGTAAGACCTAAATGGTAAAAATGGAAACACTCCGGTTTTAGATGTTGTCAATATGTTAAACATAAATAGAAGCAAGTTGCTTTCTATTTAAAACTATCATCTAACCACCACCACTAGACTTTTCTAACATATTTTCATGCCTAACCTTTCCTAATCTCTAACCGGTTGCAACTTAACATAGCAGCCTTCACCCTTGCTTTGACTATTGTGGACCATCCCTTGACTTTGACTTTTATCAATATTCTGTTAAATGGGGCTTAGAACTTGTCTAGAAGTGTCACCAGGCCACCACCTCCTTATTAACCATGTAAATTATCAATAAACTGCATAACTATAGGTATATAAAAATGTCATGAAAACTATAACTGTACTTTCATCCATCAAACATATACCTAGAAGTATCATCGCCATTGTCTTCATCCAATTAAACAAAAGAAACAATAAGCTCAAATGAGAGTATTAAGAAGCCATGACTGATGGCTAAATTTAAGAATATAAATTTATACCCTAACTTCATAACATTACAGTAAAACATATACTTGAAATAAAAAAAACTATGCTCACCAATTTACCATTATTATTTTTTGTTTGGATTATGCCCCTTCAACACCTATCACCTATAGAATTATCCTTAATTCTAAAGTCACCTGTGCATCGATCTATACTTGAATCATACAAAAAACAGATCACTAACCAGTTGAAGAGCAGAAAACAACAAAAGCAATATAAAAGATGTCAATAGGTGTTGGGATAACGGATGATTGAAGCAACTGATATAGTTCTTATGAAAAGCAATATAAAAAATGTGATCATTTCCATTGGTCATCAAGACAAACATTCAAGAAAAACAGGGAAACATTCAAGAAAAGCAATATATTGGGATTCCAATTGATGCAAATTTCCTATTTCCATTCACCGATTACAACATTGTGGATGTTTTTCATTGAAGAGTTTTATCAAACACTTGGTATTCATAAAAAACTAACACCTCATATGAAACAATCAAACCCATATGAAAAACCCCTAAAACACAATATAGTCTATAAATCTATTTAACGATTTCTACTAATAGATAATCAGAAATAATCATTGAATATGAACACAATCAGAAAGCAAGTAAAGCAACCACCGTGTTTTGGATCTGCAGTTGAGAAGATGAGCATGAAAAAAATCGGAAATGACAGCTATAATGTAGAGAAACTCGTATGTGTCTTCACTGTTCCTCTTTCTCATATTCATTGTCCATCGTCTTCAACAATCTAGGCTATGGAGTAGCACGATATATTATCTAGGTGTATCATCTATTCTTCAACAAAAAAAAATTACGTTTCTCAAACAAACTAGTTGGTTCCGCCCCTTATTGATATATTTTATTCATTTTATTAAACTCAATAAATTGCAAAAAATGGTTTGTGGTTATGTGTTTTTTAATCAACTTATGATTTTTCAAATGTAAAGCTGACCATCCTAATAGTTTAATTTTGTTTATTTTTAATCCTTATGAGACGTAAAATAATTAAATTGTCCTTATTTAATGATTTAATTATCTATTATTTTGTAATTATGCTTTATAAATTAAAAAATGAAATGAGCCTTATCACCAACCATTCAACCCAATGCCCACTACTAACCTATCCCATCTTCGACAAACTTATTGTATTCTCCGACGATATTAACCTCATCTATTCTCTAACGACCCATTGTATTCTCCGATGACCTTATGTCATTCTCTATAACTAATAATCAGTTGCTTCACCATTTTAGAACCTAACCCTTCACTCACCACCACCTCCCAACACAATAGAGATGGTAAAAATCGACACAACCAACCAACCAAACACGAACCTAACACAAAATCAGCAGGTTGAGTTGAGATTTTCAACTCATTTAGGTTAAATGAGTTAACCCGCCTAACCCATTAATTAAATAAGTTTGGTTGGGTAAAAGTTATCAACTCGTTTTCAACCCACTAACCCATTTAATTTTAACGTATATTTAATTTAACAATTATTTAAATATTACCATGTATTAATCTAAGTATTAATTTATAAATTAAAATGTTGTATTATTATTTATATTTTTAAAAAATGGAATCATAATTCCTATCCTTTTTTCTTAGTGTCGACAACACTTGTCGCTCATTAAAATTACATATTTTTAATGTTATTTGAGCAATTGCTTTGTATTTGTAAATTAGGATTGTGTTTTTATCATACTTTGAAAGTTTATTTAAATTTGGAATTAGTTCAAGTGGTGTAATTTGTAGTTAATTTATTTACATTTTTTATTTTAAATGAGTTAACCTAGGTTTATCCCATTTATTTAATTCGTTGGATTGAAAATTACATAAACAGGTCAACTCGGTAACAACTCATTTATTTAAAAGGTTGAATTGAGTTGGAAATATTCACCCATTTAAATAAAAAGGTTGGGTTGAGTTGAAATCTTCAAACCCAAACCCAACCCAGATTGACCCATTGCTAGCTCTACAACACACTCTTCTCTTGTTCTATAAAGATCAACATATTAAAAACCAAGAACACTTATAATTAATGTTATTGTGCATGGTATCAAAAACCCAATAACACTCATTTTTCTTTTCGGAATAACCATTATTGAAAACCCAAAAGAAAAGATACTAAAAAGGTATTAACAACATATCAATGAAAATTAAATGATGAAAATTATTTTCATTTATCATTAAAAAAAACTAATAGCATCCAATCAAAATCATATTATTTGATTTTTACAACTTCTTTTATCATAAACATAGAAATAAATCCACAAGACCACAAATCCATTTATAAAACCTATTTCAACAACTAAAATTTGAACTTACATAGATCTATACATGGGGCTCACACAACCATCATCACAACACCACCACCCTCCTTTTTGCTAGCCTTTCTCTTTTGTCAACTATTTCCTTAAATTTGTGTTGGTGAAACAAATCTATGAAGTGTTGCTGGAGGCAGAGGGAATGAAGATGACCACAAAGGGTTATACACGCTTAAATGTTCTTTTCTTTGAAGAAACCATCAAGGGGTGATAGAGGTTGAGGGAATGGAGTCGTGGATAAAGGCAACTACGATCGACAGGATAAGTGGGTGAGGATGAGATGAGTATGATTTAATAACCAATAATGAAAATTATTTAAAAAATATATAAAATAAGGAAAAAAAATCGTCTTTTTATGTCCCTCATAAATGAATAACGTAACAAATCAAAAACCAAATGGACTATCTGTGTCCAAATTGAAAACTTCAAACTTGATTCGAGATAAACACAAGGACCATTTTTGTAATTTACTCTAATAAAGTGAAAGTTTACTAATGATCATTTATATTTTTATTACTAAAATTCAAATCTTCCACAACTAAAAGATATAAACATTGCAAAGAAGAGGTATGCAACCATATAAATCCAAGTTAGATTTTTTCTTGGAACAACAAATCTAATTTACTTCTAATTTTATCTTATTTTTCAGACATAACTTGAACTTGGACCTCAAAGAAAAAGATCAAGTAATATATTTAAGGTAGAACCATAGAAGCCCTTTGGTAAGGTCGGGCAAGATAGATTAGAGGTGAAAACAATATATATATATATATATATATATATATATATATATATATATATATATATATATATATATATATATATAGGGAGATGTTCAAATAAGAATCAAAAAAGATTAAGAGCTCTAAGAACCTCCATTTTATAGTTATTAAACGTATGAATGCTTATTAAACATTTAAAAATCATTTTTTTTCTTGTCTTTTTTGATAAGAAAATGACAAATTCATAATTTTACAGTTTAATATTTTCATTCGCATTGTAAAACAAATATATATATATATATATATATATATATATATATATATATATATATATATATATATATATATATATATATATATATATATATTACATAATTTCATATAGTCCATTTACAGTCTAATACACAAAATTCACAACTTAATACAATTAATTTTACAATAATTCAAAATTTCAAAGAAGTCAAACACAAATTCTACTATCACCAACCACTATAACACACTGTTATCAAACACTTGTGTCACCGTTGTAACCATCTTTTTCTTCCAAATTCGATCTGTATACAAAATCATGTATTAACAACTTAAATAGTATATTCACAGTTTAATAAACTTATTAATTCGCTCATTTAGAGTTTAATGCAAAACAATTATAAAAACTGTTACATTCTTACATATTTTTACAAGAAAATTAATACAACCATTCATACCTAAATAATTTATATTTTAACGAAAAAAATAAATAAAAAATTCACAATTTATTACAGTCAATTCACAGTTTAATACAGTCAGTTCACAGTTTAATACACAAAATTCATAAATTAATACAATAAATTTACAGTTTAATATACAGAAATGTTATATTTTAACTTAAAACTTATATGTATACCTTTAAATATGAAGGCTAGTGTTTCTTTTAAAGTTTAATTTATACTATTAATAGTTTATATTTTATACAATTTATTTAAATTTAGAGAAAATCATATATGTGTATAATGATTCTTTTATTTTAAACACAAATTTTTTAAAAAAAAAATCATAGCTTAATATACTTAATTCACAGTTTAATACTGTGAATTCACAATTTAATATACAAAATTCACCATTTAATATAATAAATTCACAGTTTAATACAGAAAATTCATAAATTAATACAATTAATTAATAACTTAATACAGTCAATTGTCTCTTTAAAAAAAACTTAATACAATCAATTTATAGTTTAATACAATCAATTCACAGCTTAATACATAAAACTAGTAGTTTAATACAATAAATTCACAATGTAATACAATTTAATACACAAAACTTATATATTTACAACAATATTCTCAACTTAAAACTTATATTTATACATTAATATCTGGAGGCATTTGTGTATATTAAAATGTGAATTTATTACATTAAATTCTGAATAAAATTCACAGATTAATACACTAATTTCACAACTCATTTACACATAAAATTTAGATTTGGATTAAAAAAAAAATCAGAATTTACAGTTTGATGAAACATTTTAGACACTAATTCGTAGCTTAATTCCATATTTCAAACACTAAAATGCACAACTTATTGCAAAAAAAAAAACAAAAAAAAAAAAAAACAAAAACAAAATTCATAACATAATACACGCTTCAGACACTAATTCAAAGCTTAAAACAAAATTTTAAACACTTATTCAGAACTTAAAAACTTACAGATCTCGTTGAGGCATTTCATCAAACACCTTGTGTGCACATTATTTCCTGATGTGATTTACAGATCTAAGATTGCCATATTCCTCAGAGTCTTCGGATATTCAAGATCTGGTCTTATTACCGTATAGATCATTATCGAAGCAGATCTGAAGCAACATGAAGATGGTGTTTGGAAGAGAAAACTAAAGACATCGAATGAGATGTAGAACGTGAAATGGGGGATAATATGACCTGTACAAAACAATCGTGAAAAACCAGGTGAAGAATAGTTGGAGCAGAACTTGAATTTCGATCGTAGATCCAGCGTATAATTGATTTAATAATATGGTTCGCTTCAGGGCAGGATTGTCGGTAATAGTCATACTGAAGCGATGAATCAAATGAAGCAATCAAAGAGAGAAGAAGATAAAATCCAAATAGAAGAAGAAGGTTCATTTTGCCATCGATTTCCATGGCAGATCACTGGTTATAATCTAGCCCTAGCTTGTACAATATGAATACACTGTTGATTTTGTTCAGACAAGAGAAAAGAGCAAGAAAGTAAAAAGTAACTGTGTGTTTATGTGTGTTCCATTTGAGGAGGAAGGGGATTCTAAAATAAAGTTTGTTTAATCAACTGTGTTTAAATTTACTTTAAGTCCTTCTCCATTACTAAGACCGCTTTTACATGAATGAGTGGTTTCGTAATATTGTATGGTTCTTATGTTTTTAATCTTTAGTGGTTCTTATTTGAACTTTTATATATATATATATATATATATATATATATATATATATATATATATATATATATATATATATATATATATATTGAAACTAGCTAGCTAGCTTGAGTTTAAAACCGTTTTATGAAATCGATCCCGTTTAAAAACCAACCCGTTTCTATTTTTTCTCAACAGAAATCCAATTTGTCTTTTCTAAGAATCTTTGCAGTTCTCATGATCTCATCCAATTCGTCAACCTGACATCCTTTAATCCTCAATCCTAGTTTTTAGATATATATCGCAGATTCACAGACATAGCTTTGTTTTGTTTATGGATATATAATTGGACCCAATCCAACCCAGCCGGCTCGATTTAATTTGTATCACCCCCAGTCAGGTTCCAGCTCATTTAGAGTAGTCCAGTTCAAACTAGGTTTTCATTCATGGAGAGCACCACCTCAAGTCTTAAGAAACAACGAGCATCTATATATATATATATATATATATATATATATATATATATATATATATATATATATATATATATAACTCCAATTTACCAAACTAGCCTTTTGGTTAAGTAATGTTAAAAAACCTAGAACATGATACATAAGATAAGGAACCTTTTCGTTGTCTGGTTGTTTAAATATTTCTAGATAATTGGTTAATTACATCAAAGTATGACTCTTGATCAAACTATTTTAAAAGAAAATACAGTACAGACCTCTTAAACAATTCAATCTCAGATAAATTTATATATTTCCGTTGATACTATTATCGACTTCTTGCAGAAAACATGAAATTAAGCAAGAACTTAATTGCATTGCAACAATGATAGTCCAGTGCTGTGATAATTAAATGAAAGATCACAAATATAAACACACAAGAACCTCTTGTATGTTCTTAAAAGGAAGGAAGTACTTTTGCACATGTGAACTCTTTTTGGAGCCTATATAGATGCGTTCTATCGTAAAGTTCACATTTTATTTACTTTACAATTGAATAAAGAATCCAAAAAATCCTAATCAACATGGATTTCAATGACCAAATTAAGAGCTATTAGAAATTGCTTTTACAATTCGTTTTGCGCGAAATTAAAACTTAATCTATAAATAGCTAGTCATCTAATATCCACACAAGCTGGTAGCTGTCGGCATTCTTGTGAAATCTTTCCGTAGGGGCCATTACGTCTAGGATATATAGTGGTCACGAGGAGAAGTAATGTTCAAACTTTTTAATGTCTTAATTATCTCTGGTGATGTTTATCATTAATGCAACATTGATTGTGCTCACTCATTGTCTTTTGGCTTATTAAAAATAAGAAAATAGTGTAAAGTAAAGTAAAGCCTTAGTTCATGTGAATGCGAGCAGAATTCTCAAAACTCCATGTCATTGAAAAAAATTGATAAAGCTTGCTACCTCAAGAGTATTCCGATCCATGTCAATAAAAATTTTCATTGAACACCAATGAGAACACGTGTTTAACGTACAGTACTTTTGATTACAAAAATAATCATGTATATAATAACTTCCATGGTTTTTTTATCAAAATATATATGTAAGCTTGTTAATTTCTCCTCCATCAAAAGAAAAAAAAAAAAAAAAGAATACTTCCAATGGAAGCAAATACGCGTGAATAATATTCATGTTTGTGCAGGATAACAAATCGAATAACTATTTATGATCAATACATATAGCTAGGCTTAGAATTTTTATATTCTATGTTTTTCGATGTTGCAAAGTTTCTTCTAAAATGTATAGCGATCAGAATTCATATATGGAAAGAAAAAAATTTCATTAATATGTGTAAATAAACAAGATTCAAAACTTCTAGCTATAGGGATATTTTCATCTATCGAAATAATAAAAACATGACAGAATCAATGTGTTTTATTTTTAAATCTCTATTATTCATACATATAGTTTCAGTATATATGTTCCCTGTATATCATACACTATGACTTCGCTTTTTCCTAGAGGTCGACGAAGAAACCCTAACGGTAAATGATTGGAAAAACGCATCTACCTCTTCGCGCCTGGTGTGTTCGAAGAATTCCATCAGTGTTCTGTCAACCGACGACCTCCTTATTCTCTTCTGCAAGAGTTTGCGTGGTGGTGGTGGTGGCGGCAAGGAGAAACGCGGTGGCTGGATCTTGTGATCATCAGAGGTTGGAGTTTGACAGTCGTAATCACCGTCTTCTTCTTGTGCTACCAACTGGTTGTGCTTTGACTCAGATGCTTCATCATCATCCTTTCGATCACTAGGTTGTGCCATGGATTTTAGCTTGGCGTAAGTTTCTTTATTCTCTTCGGACATGGCTGAGCTCAGCTGGAGAGAGAGAGAGAGAGAGAGAGAGAGAGAGAGAGAGAGAGAGAGAGAGAGAGAGCTTCCTTAGCAATCTTGTTTTTATAATATTGGGTCATTTCTTGGTTCTTATCATGTTCATTGTTTTTTCTAAGTTTTAAATGCTAATCTATAAAATGTTAGAATAATAGAAATTGTTCCATATGATTTAGTAAAAATGTAAGTTACAAAATAAATAAACTAAGGTACTAAAAAGAACGGTTTGTATAAGTTAGGTAAAATGTCAAAACAAATTCGATAAACTGGATGATCATAGGTGAGTTAAATTTATACATTTGGGATAAACTATAAAATGAACGGTTTGTATAAAGTTTGGTTAATATTTCTAATTTAACATCCTCAAGTTATTTATAATTATTTTTTTTTTAAATCAATCATCATATTTATAAGTAAATGAGTTGAATTTATACATTTTGGAAAAACTACAATTTTTACCTTAAGATCACATAATATGTTTTATTTATTTATTTATTTTTTATTATTATTTTTTTTTAAATGAAAGATGATGCATCACGGAGAAAACTTACATATGTGACGTATGATAATTAAAATATTCTTTGTCAAAACATGCTTAACTAACAAAATGTGAATGTATTGTTGTTGATATTATTGCACTGGTTTATTTTACTAAAAAAAATAGATATTTATTATTATGTTTATAATACTTTTATTACTATTATTATTACAATGACACACACTTCATGACATGAGTATAGGCAAGTACGTCAAAGCTTACAAAGGAAGTTTTGGAGAATGTCTACCTTGGCAGCAGACTTTTAGTCCTACCCCTTCCTCAACGATTGGCTTTGTCCCAAATCCCTATGATGATATTGTCTCGTGACAGATTCTGGAATCAACGAAGTGATATGTTTTTTTTTTTCTTAAAGGAAGTGAAAATTATTTAGCTATGTTTTTTAACAACTGAATTTTATAGCAAGTTTGAAATTAGGAAAAGAATTACAAAGAAATAATCATGATTGGGGTTTGAATCCAAATAACCAAGTTGACTTCAAGTTTACGAAATTAAAAAACATATTGATTATAAAAACTCACTGCAATACTACGAAAAAAGTGTTTTTTTAATAGTCTTTTGTAAAGATGAAAACACTAGGCTAGTTCATGACTTACTATATAGATATGATAACCGTTTAAATCTATATCTATCTATATCTATATATCCTATAAATCTAGCATTTTTTCTTGAATAACATGCATTTGAAACTCCCAATACCATTTTTCCTTGAACCTTATGCATTTGAAACTCTCAAGACTATTCAACTTATACAAATTAAATTATGATTTGTAACTCTTAAAATTCTTCAAATCATGTTATCTAATTGACGAGTTAAATGAAATATTTAGCCTATATAAGAAATTTATAGATTACATATTGCATGTATGTTAACATAAGATGATAGATTATATTTATAGGGTTTGAAGATTTATGTGAGTGGTTCCATGGATATAAGAAAACACTTACAACTTTTCCAAATATAAATTCATGTAAACTCAAATTGGATGCATGTAAAGCTTTAGATATTAACCAATGTTCAAATTTAGGTATGTTTGTAAATGTATACTTGAGATCATTTTTTAAGTTTATGTGTCATCTTTCTATAATCATACGATGATGAAGTGAGATTGATAATTACTTCTCATGAGCTTTTTGGTAAATCAACCATCAAGCTATTTATCAGTTATAGAAATTAACTTTATTAACATGTATCTATCTTTATGTTTTCTCTCTCTTTTTTATGTTAAGAGAATATATTTTAAGTACAAGAGAACATTATTCAATGTAATGTTTTTCCACTACATTCAAAAGATTTTTAAACTTATGGTTATTAATGTGCAATGTTTTTCTACTTTCCATTTATTTATTATACACATTGTAGCTATATTAATAGTATATAAGTAAGTTTTGATTAAAAACATATGTTTGAAAAGATTTGTGATTCAAAATTAAGGAGTTGAAAAAAAACAAGTTTTGTCGCATTATTGGTTAATTCCACAATTTTTTATAACAATGTTTCTATATATCAAATGTATGTTGATTTCTAAAAATTCATTTTCAATTATTTATAAGTGTTTAATAAGTTTTGTTTGACATAAATGTTATAATGTTGTAGTATTTTTATTTTATTAAAAGTTATAGTGTTTTTCATACTATTTGTTATTTGTTTTATATACAAATCAGCATACGTTTTATATATAATTTCCAACACTTAAAATGTTCTATAAAATCATCAAAAGTTATAGTATTTTTTTATACTCCTTTGTTTTTTTATACATAAAAATCAATATATGTTTGATATATAATTTACACAACATAAAACAGACTATAAAATCATGAACTAATAGTGAAAATAACTAATGATATAAATTTATTAAAATTAATAAAACTATTATGTTAATATAGAGTTTGTTTTGCTATTGGCATTGGTTTTATATGTATAAATATTAAATCACAATTTGTTAAATGTTATTATTTTAATTAAATAATTATATTCACACGCAGCGCGCGAGGATTCGACTAGTTACAATAATAAAACCAACAAATTGATTGCTTCAAAAACATCTCTCACGGGTGCTTTAGCTCAAGTGGTATACAAGCATGGGATAAAAAAAGACGAAAATCCCTAGCGTGCCGACTGTTGACTTCGGCGTTGACTTCACTTTTTTCAGCTATCTCCGGTTGGAGGGGGGGGGGGGGGGGTTCTTATATGAAATCGATGGATGATTGACAGTAGAAACTTAGGAAGCATCAGATTTGCATTGAAAATCCATATAATATGCTTCTGTAAGGGAATCAAAATTTTCAAAAGAGATTGATGAGATGATGGTGAACGCGTATGTCACCAATTTTACGGGAATAATGAATTTGAATGACCTTTGGAGTTTGTGCGAAAGGCATGGGGAAGTAGCAGACATGTATATTGCTAGAAAATTATCAAAAATTAGAAAATGGTTTGCCTTCGTTAGGTTTCCTAAATCATCATCTTCTTGGGCACAATTTAATCTTCAAGATGAAGGAAGAGGTGATAAGGGTGACACAGTAACTGGCGAGAAATGTATGGAGAAGCAACAAGAGACGTCCAAAGAAAAAGATGGGTCTACAAAATGTTGTCTCTTTAAAAATGTTGGTGATTCATGATGCTTCAAGTATAGTGGTAGGAAAGCTACGTGATATAAAAGCAATTAAAAAGCTACATAATCTGTGTTATAAGGAAGGTTTTAATGGGTTGAATGTAGCATGTCTTGGAGGAGATGGGTTTGAGATTGAATTCAAAAAACAGATTATAGGTACTAAGTTTAAACAAATTGTAACACCCCGACTCTCAGGTATTAACTTTACAAATCTATTCTTCATATTTGAAAGGTCTACTCGACGAGTTGGATGCCCTGAATCGTCGAGTAGGAACGTTTTTGGCCACGTGTTTAAGTGACCAACTCGCCGAGTTGGAGGCATGACTCGACGAGTTGGATTTGAAGGATGAAACCCTAAATTCTGGGGTTTTTTTGCCATATTTAAAGGATCATTAGCCTCCCTTGGCCTCCCCTCACCGTCCCCTTGAGCTCTGAAACCCTAATTCATGTGTGTGCTCCATTTTGTGTGATTTCCAAGCTTGGAAGGTGGTTTGCAAGGAGAAGACTTGAAGTATAAGATGATTGGTGCATAGAGGAGCTGGTAGATCTGACTCTTCTGCTTATTGGCATCAGTTTGAAGGTAACATGTTGTTACCTTGACTTTCTCTCCTTCTAGATCTATTTATGTTTAAGATTAGGGCTTTTCTAGCATGTATAATAACCATTTTCGGGTATGGGCTAGGAGTTGAAGTTACAACTTCAGATCTGAGCTTATCTTTGTCTCTATAGCTATAAAGTCTCCAGCTTTAGCAAGTAGGAACCTTCCCTTTTGAGTTAAACCCCATTATAAGCTTGGATTTGATATTCTAATCCTTTAGAGCCTTGCATGCACGTAAAGTTTGCAACTTTACGCGATAAACATTCCTTGGGAAGCTTGATCTGCAATATGGAGCTTTGGGGTGGTTTAAAAGCTTCTGAATGGAGAAAAGACTCGATGAGTTGCATCGCCAACTTGGAGAGTCCGATGAAGATTATCGTGCAAGGGTTTCTGCATGGACTCGACGAGTCAGTAGGATGACTCGGTGAGTCATCCAGGGTTTTCCCGACATTTGGACATGCACGGAATCGACGAGTTGCAGGGAAACTCGACGAGTCAACTGGGGGACTCACGACTTCTCGGGTTCTGGAAGGACTAGACGAGTCGGTAAGCTGCACTCAACGAGTCGGGTCAACATGGACTGTTGACCTTGACCGCCGACTTTGACTTTGACCAAGGGTTGACCCGTTTGACTTCTGGGGGTATTTGGTAAATTGGAAACTTAAGGAATGGCTTTATGGTAAATATAGGTGGTGGAGTCCGTGGTTGGGATTCGAGAGTTTGAGCTTATCTTTTTTCAGTTCGACATTTGCGATGTGAGTTTTTCTCACTATACTCAAGGGTTTAAGGCACCAATGCCGGCCCTTTGGATTGTTATCCTGATATGTTATGCTAGTATGATCCGTTAGATTGGTATCCTGGTAGATAAGATGGTATGCTATTATGATCTATTGGATCATTATCCTTGTAGATATGATGTTATTATGCTGCTATGATCAGTTAGATCCGTTTATCTGTCTATAGACTGTTATGTGATTATTTGTTATATGTGCACATGTTTGATTAGTGGTTGAGGCTTGTTGCTTTTTGTGAAAGCCAATAGACCTGGGCATTCCAACCCGATAGTTGTGGGTTGTGAGTATTCCATCCCAAGGATGACTGGACTCGTAGTATGTGGGCATTCCAACCTGTTGGTTGTGGGCCCAGGGTATTCCATCTCGAGTATGATTGGACCCATAGTATGTTGGCATTCCTACCGGAAGGTTGAGGGCGTGGGGTATTCCAACCTAATGGTTGACTGGACCCATAGTATGTTGTTTGTGATTATATGTGTATTATTGTGTGTGTGGGTATTTTGAGGGAACTCATTAAGCTTTGGGCTTACATTTTCAGTTTTTGTGTCAAGCACATCAGATGATTACAGGAAGGCAAAGGCATGATCGTATAGCTCCTCACATTTATGTTTATGTTTCTGGGATATTCTGATATTATGCTATTTTGAAAACAAGTTTTGTAATGTTTAACGATTTTGAAACGTTTTAAAAAAGTTTAAATTTGGCACAATTTTTATGGATGTTACACAAATTTTAGCAATGAAATCTGTGTTGAAGGAAATTCGACCATTGCAAAAGAATTTCATTCGTGATAATAGAGTTATAAGAGTGGAGGTTGTTTGACTCATGTTATGTGCATGGAAGCTTCTACTTTCAAGAAGGTTGCTTCTAAATGGGGTGTTTCTTTATTTTGATAATGAGCATGGTCATTCGAGGTTGGGTAAGTATGCATTAAAACTAATTACAAGACTAAAATACCAGACAAAAGTCAAGTTGATATTGAAGGTGAGAAATTCTCTGTGTCAGTAGTTAAAGTCTTGGATTGGATTGCAACTATTAAAGCTCTTTGAAAATAATGAAAAGGATGATAGTGAAGGTGATTCATAATCTAGTTATGAAGATGGTGTAGAGGAGGAATTTGGAAAATTTGATGATGAAGATGCTTTCAATAAATCTGTAGAAAATTACAAATCTAGTAATGGTAATGCAGTTGCTAATAAGAAGGATATGGGTGGAATATGTTACCTTGATGGTTTTGAGGAAGGGGTGGCGGAGGAAGTTAGTTCGGATGATCAAAACATTATTAATAATATGAAAACAACATGGGGGTGACGAGTAATGTAATGACAAATTTGATCTTGACAAAGTTGTTATCATGTCTCAAGATGAAAATATGAACCGATCAAAAATATAGAAACATTGAGTTTGTCTAGACCTTCGGGGTTTGAAAATGCTCGTAAGGATGATGGAGAAAGTTCAAATCCAGTTAACATGTTTACGACTTCGTTTTTAGCCACTTCAGGTTCTAAAAATCTAAGTTAATTTTCTAAAAGAGGAAGGAAAAATAAATAGAGGTTTGATGGGACGGTAGTAGATGCAACTGAAAATTTTATGGAAGTTGGTACAAGATTGGGTTATGGAATGAATAGCATAAAAGAGAATATGGATTCGATTATTTCACAAATGGGAGTGGACTTATTTGATAAATGATTTTATTATCAATCAACACATGTAATATTATAAATAAGGAGAATAGGAGGCATATTTCAGATGTTTGTAGTAGAATGGGAGTTTCTTTTCTTGGTATGGAAGAAACACATATTAGTACCGTTGATTTGTTTCTGTTAAAGAGTATATGGGGAAATTTTTCGCTTGACTTTGTTGGATGTAGTGCTCGTGGTTTTTCAGGGGCATCCTTTCGATTTGGGACCTTGCGGTTTTTTCAAAGATAACAAATGTAAGTATGGAAAATATTCTTATTATTAAAGGAGAATAGTAATTACATTGTTGTAATATCAAAAGTACGTTAAAAACGATACAAGTTCAGCAAAACGTAAACTTAAATTGAAATAAGTGTCTGAATAGTTAGGCTGCAACAAAAGCAAGGAACTATGATGCATAATAGGTTTTTTATACTAATCGGTGTGTGTACATTCTAGATCTTATGTTCTTGAGAATACATGCGTTTTAAAATATGTCAACAATAATGTTGATGAGTTCCATAGGTTTTGACGTTGCGTACTTTTATAACCGAAAGTATGTTTTATATAAATGAGACTGATTATCAGATTGTATAAAAAGTGTACTTTTATAACCAGAAAGTATAAAAAGAGAGAGTATATGTACTTGCCTTACCTATGTGTATACATGCTTGTAACCCCATACAAGTGTGTGTGTGTGTAGTGTGTAGTTCTACCTGACTTAAGTGATATAACACTTGTAACAATGTATAAGTGAGGGTATTCTTTGTGTCAAATAACTGGTGAAATTTAAGTTTATAAACAATAAAAGTTTGTTGTCGTATATTATTAAGTATTTATTCTACTTAAATAATATACCGACACTTATCTATCGATCTAAGTGCATGTGTCCGCGCTACATATAGTCATATTTCAACTAATATGAGTGTTCGGGCTATGTATAAATATTATTTCAGTTCTATACAAGTATTCTGGTTACGTACAAATACTATTTCAATTCTATTAGAGTTCTTTTAGAGTGTACTCTAGGGTATAATGAGCCTATAACTGAGATAAATGACCATTTAACCTCTGTATGGCACTCCAAGTGGCGTGCCGAGAATATCACCAACGCTTCATCAATGCTGGTAAAGAGATTTAGAGAGTGAGCATTATTGCCTCTTTCGACTCGACGTAATTAGGTTATAGTTAGCAACCACATACAGGGAGGTCACCTCGTATAGATTTATACAAAATGTTGCTCACTCCTTACGGATTAACAGTTATAGCACAAAAGGTTTTACTAAGTTTTCGTTCTTAATTGATGAAAAGTACAAACTCATATAGAAATCCCGAGTTTAACAGATCTAAAAGTGTGTGCATTTTTGTCCAAAACTTTAGTTAAAAAGTTTGCAAGACTATTGTTCGTTAATTAAGTTAATCCTTCAAAAATGTGATTTTGTGTTTTAAACCTTAAGTTATAAGGTTTAATAGATTTAATGTTCATTTGTTGTGTAAAAACTATACAAAAGTTTTCTAACAAAGACTGGGCAGCATAACGGCTGTATATTGTGATTCAGAAAGCGCAATACGGATATGCCATAATCCAACGCAACACTCTAAGATGAAACATATTGCAATGAGATATCATTTCATTAAGGATCACGTTGAAGATGGAAACGTTAAAGTACACTTTATTAGATCCTCTGATCAACTAGTTGATATCTTTACGAAAGCCTTACCTGAACCAACCTTTAATCGCATTCTACTAGGCTTAGGAATGAACGAAGCGGACTCAGTTCCAAAACCCCTTTCGTAATCGTAAATTAATGTTCATGTTCTGAAATGTTCCAAGCTCCGAAATGATTCAGATTGTACTATTCATCAAGTGTTTCGGAATGAGTTGTATTCTTTGTACACTAAATGTCTTCCGATTGATTCCGATCTTCAGAATGGTTCGGAAGATACTGTTCAATTATGTTTCTGAATTTTTATTTCTTTTTTAGAAAATCCAAAAATCACAAAAATATATTATTACTTTCTGTTTTTTATTTCTTTTTCAGAAAATTCAAAAAAAAAAATACAAAAATATTTTTTTATTTTTGTGTTATCTTTTTCAGAAAATCAAAAACTTCAAAAATATTATTCTTTATTTTTTTTATGTGTTATTTTCAAAAAAAAATTGTCTCAGGTACACATTCTTGTCACCTCAATTCAGAACGATGGGGCAGGTATATAATTCCGAATCTATATACTAGCTAAGTATCCCTAGAAACATGTTGCTCAATGTTGACCCAAGCCTCTTAGACTCTATGTTTGAAGCCTTAATGAAACTTTCATTCCGATTTTTTTCCCCAATCAGGCTATGTATTCATATAAGTCATTGAGCTACCTTACTCTTCTCATACCGAGTTAAGAGTTGACTGCTTAGTCATTCATTTATAGCAGAGGTACACCTTCTCCAGAACCAACCTATATTTTCTCCATCAACTTTCATTTTCATAATCGTAACCCTTAAGACTCTCAGAAATTTCCACTGAGGTTTATGGTTACACAAAATCTGTGGTTATGATCTTTAAATCATTATCACCATGATTTAAATGAAACCAAAAATCTGAATCTCATTTCTGAATTGACGTTGAAAAATTAATATGTTCTAGATATTTTCACCAATGCATTGACGATTACAACCTTTTTGGTTTGTACCGCTACGAGTATGAAATCACATCTTTCTTTTTGAGTGATCTTAATGAAATGTTCTCGTCCCAAGACATTTCTGCCCAATCAGATCCAACTTTTATATTTTTTTAGATTCTCATTTTATCTAGCCAATTACAAAATATTCAAAGCATACTTGTTCTTATGGCTACACTGGTCAGACAAGTACTTCATTCAGATTTGCAAACTTATGTTAAGTTTCAGAATCTGATTGGAGCTAAATCCACCTATATAAGCCTATGAAAAGATGCCTTTCACTATTTGTTAACAAATAGATGATCGTAATTCAACGGGAAACCACACAAGCAATTCTAAGTCTCTCTTGATTCCAAAGGAAGATATCGTTGTTCGGTATCCATCTGATTTCATGTCAATTTGATTTTGACATCACAAAATCCCACAAATTTAATTTGTTTTATTTCTTTTTCTTTGGCACACTCTTTCACAAAAATCTTTATGATTTTTCCAAGTCTGGTTCTAATCCCTATTGGTTATTGTTATTCAGAAACTAAGTTATGGTTGATTGGCTGATTATTCCGAAAACATTGACACACCAAAGGCGATTTATTAGAGATAAGGATTCAAAATTAGGCGCATTGTTTTCAAATTCCTGACATCACATGTGTCAGTTACACGTCGTCTAACACATACAACCATCATGCTTTCCCAGACTACTTTTCCGCGATATGGCAACGTTAAGCGCCGATTTTTTGTCACCACTCATGACGTATATAAGGGTTTTCGATGGTTGATTTTCTCTTAGCGCTCATTCTATTCTCAAAACCCTTTAAGGCAAAAAGCCTTTTCTCTCTCTACTATTTATCAACTTCCTCACAGCGACAATGGCCGGATCAACTGAAACCACTTTATTCGTCGATCAATCAACATTTGTGATTATGCTAAACGCTAAGCCAAGTCAGAATCTCATTATCGATCTTGACTCGTCTCGATACAAGAATCCCTACAACCCATGCTTGAGTGCTTAAAGTACTCGCCACTGTCTCAAGCCCTAACCATCTCGGTGAATGTTCCTTTAATCCATCTCTCTAAAGCCTATCCGTCCGCTGCCTATAATCAACAATATGGGGTCATTCACTTTGAGGTAGCTTCTCACAAAACCTCGATTTCTAAATCCCGTTTATGCATAATTTTAGGGCTTGCTACTACTAAAGGCCTCATGAATCCAAAATCGATTACCACTTCTCCACTCATCAAGATGTTTTTGCAGATGGGTTACAATGGGGATTTGTCATTATTGTCAAAGTTTAGGAAGACTTTTCTACCTACCATGTGGAATGCTTTATTCACTCTTCTGTTCAAGGGTTTCTCTGAAAGAGTTGCTGGTTCTGAAAGTGCAAGTCGCTTGTTCTACACAATTATCTATGGCCTCTACCATGGAGTAAATCTTGATTTTGGTTCAATTATGTGGACTCAGTTGATTCAGAGTACGGTTTCCTCTACACGTCATACAGAGATATCATGTGCTCGTTTTTGGATAGTTATTGTCAATCGTGTTCTTGATCACTACAAGGTCCCATTGTTGGAAGATTCAGTTATTGTTGCTATTATGATTTGGCAAACTTCTTCATTTATGATGTCTAATCCAACCAAATTAATCTTTGTTGGTTCTATTTCTAGAGTGATGTTGGAAATGGTTCCGCAAGAAAATGACATTATGAATGAATATTACAGACAACCCTCATCTAGCGTTCGTCCCGTCACAAAGGAATTCCGAAAGATTCTTGAAGAAGTTAACAAACCAAAGAGGGGAAGAAAAGGAAAAGCATAGGTTGTCACTTCTGAAGTTGTAAAAACTCCGAAGAAGAAGATCAAGAAGTAGACTCATAAACCAAGGTCACCTTCTCCAGTCGCTCAGGAGGATTCGGAATCTAGAAATTAAGTTAATATTCAAGAGGATCCAGTTCAGAAGGAAGTAGAAGACACTGCTACTACTTCGGAACCACCGACATCCACACCAATTCCGAAGGTATCCACTCCACCCACTACTTTAACTCTGATTTCTTTTAGATGCATACTTCACCATCCTCTCTAATTACCACAACAATTCTGATTACCATCACTCTGCTACCACAATTTTCTATTGGATTTTCACTCCCTTAGATATTTGTTCCATTCTCCACTCCACTCTTTACCGACTCAACCAAAATAACAATAACTGCTGTTAGTACACCTGAGGTTACTATTAACATATCTGATACGGGGGCACAATTCAATTTCAGTGTTACTATGGGTCCCGTCACATCTATAGTTCCTCCTTTGAGAGATGACGATCTAGACATCATATTTGGTAATGATCATGTAGCTTTTCAAGATTTTCCTTTCAGACCCTTTACCATCCATCAGTCCAGTGATGATGACAAAGCCCTGATGAGTCAAGGGCAATTTAAACAACTTAGTGCCAAGTTGGTTTCAATTTTGGAGTCATTTATAACTTTATCCAACTATGAGTTCATGTTGAAGTCCCATCGGACAACAGTTGAGATGCTCACTAAGGCTAATGCGAAATTTCATGAAGATTCGACCAAGGCAATCCAAGCTTCTAAGAAAACCATTGCTGATACGACCAAAATGTCAAAAAACTACATGATAAAGTAGCAAAGTTCATGGCTGACTTCTGATGAAAATACCGAAGCGGTCAATAAGGTTATTACAGGTCTTGGCTCTACTCTGCAAGTTGAAAAGGAAGCTCTTTCTGGTGCCCGTTCTAAAATACATATTGATAATTCTACGCTCAATGCCTCTGTTTTGTCCAATATTGAACAACTTCAAAAAGATCTTGCTACTAAGAACACTATAATGGATAAACTAGCTCAGAAGACTGAAAAAGCTAAGATCCTTTTGGTTAAGCTGAACTACACCAACAAGCGTCTGGACAATTTGGAATCCAAGAAGATTGTTATAAAAAGCTATGTTTTGGAGGTTAATCATTATCTGCAACGACTGGTGGAGACACGTAATTCATTGCTCACTGTCTCGGTACGACAACATCTTGCTAATAAACTCAAACTGGTCTTTTTAATGCTCAATAAGATTAAGGGTGTATCAGAGAGTGATGCTCTTCCGAAACATGGGGGAGAACTCAAAGATAAACAAACCAAGCAGAAGCCTTCTGAACCAATTGATGAAGGTGAGAAAAAACCGAAACCAAAAACGAACACAAAAGATCAGAAGGGTAATGAAGCTTCTGGATCTAAAGGCAAAGAGAAAGTAGTAGATGAAGAAGAAGAAGAAGATGATGAAGAAGAATTATCCGAATGTGAAAAGCTCATAAGAAAGAAACGTGATGTTGAACTTGATAATCTCTTGAGAGTTCGCAAAGAGTTGGAAGATCTAGAGAAGGAAGATGAGATTGCGAAGGTCAGTCTTGCAACTCACAAGACCCTTTTTCCTCCGTCGTCTATGGAAAGGATTCAGAAGGAGGCAGTTGACGATCCGAGCACCCACTGGTTGGAGCCTTCAGTATTGTTCAAACTAGACAACATTGCCAAATCTTATCTCGACTTTCCGATCACTCCTAGGGCATTTCTATCCAGATGCTTTGAGAAGGTTGAGAGAGCCCCACTTTTTGATTATGAAGTTAATCATACGTTTTCTCTTTCTATTTCAAGTGTGGAAATCCTAAATTTCAAGTTTGGAGTTTACAAAAGATCATCACTGTGAAGGTTTATGCTCCTTTTCTAGCTAACAGCTTCATCAATATCAAATTCAAAGGATTCAGAGGAACAAATTGTATTGAGTTTGAATTCACTCTTGATGATCTACATTGCATGAATCTACATGATTGGATCTATCTGTTTATGATTTTGTCAAAAATGAACAAAAGTTTGAACCAATCATAGCTCATCTGAAGAGGATGCTTGTTTGTTACATCCATGAGATCGCAAAGATGGATGTGGAAATCGCATCCATTCTGAAAAAGAAGCCAACTCAGAAACCTGAAGAGGAATCGAAGAATCTTAACGAGATCAAGTTGGACAAGATCCGAAAAGAAAATTGGAGCATGGTGTACCAAAGAGAGACTGATCAAAAAGTTCAGAGGTGTATATTCTTTTTGCTAGAAAAAAAGTACACTCAACATCTACTCTGAACTACATCATAGAATTAACCGAAGACTGTAAAGTGAATGATGACGCTGATCAGAAAAGCTTTCCGGATATGATCAAGGGGTACATTGTTGTCCGAAGCACTCTTCTGGGATTAATGACAAAGCTTTTCAAGGTTCATAAAAGACAACAACAATGAAGTGTCTACTTCACAATTTGACAAAAAGGGGGAGATTGTTGGGCTTAATTGTGTTGTGTCAAATATATGTGCTAGTGTAGGTTTATTGTCGAGATGGGCCTGTCCATTCTTGTATTTTGCTTTAATAGTCTAGCCTATATATAGAGTGCATGCATGCATTATTAGGTTTAACGCTTGTAAAACCCTAGTTGTCGCTGTAAGCTTTCGCAGAGAAGTTCACGTTGAACTTGTCTAAAGTTTATTAATCTAAGAATTCAACACACGTTTGATCTTCACTATTCTTGTCATTAACTCACATATTCATTATAGAATCTATCAATCTATTTATTGTTCTCTCATAAACAAGACTGGTTTACCATACTTGATTGGATCTTTATTATAAGCAGACATTGATCTTAAGATAACTCAAGTTTTGAGTTGTTAAACCTTTTCTGCGAAGATCCTTACATCTACAATTAGTATCAGAGCCTAAGTGGGTGTCCTTTGAATCCATAAGAAAATATTATAGTTGATTGTTTATTACCTTGATACCTCAATCATTTATGTGTTTAGGATAAAAGTTCTTCTATATACCACTTTAGCTCTAATATCTTTAACTTCAATGGCTGCTTCTAATCAATCTCAATAAATGTTTTCAAGGAAAATAGCAAATAGTATGGGTTGCCCTTCGTGTGCCCCATTGCTAGTTGTTGAAGAGTATGATCACTGGAAGTTAGAATAGAGAGATTTTTTTCTTGGTAAAGAAAAAGGTGAGGAAATATGGAGGTATGTGAAAGAAGGTCCTCATGTTCGCGTTAGACAAGTCGTTAGAGATGTTGTGTCACCTCTCATTGGTCAAGAAGAAACTAGACCGGCACCACTAACTGCAACCAACATTGAAAAACTCCATGAGGATCAAATCACCTTTTCTAAAATGGTGTTTGGTGTTCGTTCTTCTCTCTTTGAGCACATTAATTTGTGAAAATATGCCGAAGAGATTTGGGATACACTTCAAGATTTTTTTGAAGGATCGGAGAACATGAAAGATAAGCGTTTAACATCCGCGGTGAGCGACTTTGACACCTTCACAAGAACTCTTGGTGAATACATTGCTTCCGCATCAAATCAGTATATGATTGTGGTGAACAACATGACAACACATGGAGTAGTCCGAACTCCGCTCGAGTGTAATCTTAAGTTCATCAACAACCTTGGAAAAGGATGTGGAAATGTTAAATCCTGTCTTCAGATATCTCTAAAGAAACTAAAGCTCTATTAGTTGTTTAACGAACTGCAAGATCATGAATCCAACGTGGCTCAAACATTGAGAGGGATCTCAAGAGGTCCCCTCGCTTTAGTTAGCTCGGTTACTCTGCTGATTCCGAACCCATCTATTTCGGATCCATTTGGATCCATCTCACCTGTTCAACCTACTCGACCCACTTCACCTATTGCACCTGCTCCTCCAGTTCCAAAGTACCCATACTAAGAAAACCTTGATCCAAAAGCTGTTAACTCTGAACTTCGTTTCCAGCAAGAGTTCGAAGTTCTATATATGAAGTACATACATCCTAGGAATACCAATAAAAAATCTTCTCAAAACACATTTCAAGCTCCTAACCAAAGCAATCCTCAACCTACTAAAAATCCACCAACTTATAGACCCAATATTCTGAATCGCTCTTCGGAACCTCAGGAAGTTTCGAACTCAGCTAAGCCTAAGATTGTATGTTACAAATATGATTTGGGAAACCATTATGCTAATGATTGTTTACATAATTTGATTGATATTCTTGAAGCTAATGAATGAATGACACACAATTTTCGTTATCCGTGGTCCAAGGCACCTAGTCTCGGAAGCGAGTTTCCGAAACTTATTGCTCGTCCTCTGAAGGAACTTCAAAATTTAATGTTTATGGGAGATATTCTAAACCACACTTATTCAGACACCCCTGTCTCACCATTTTTTTCCTTTCATGAGACCTCAGAAAAATATCAATCATTGATTCCCGAGTTTAAACCAATCACTGTCACATGTCCTGATTCCACGCAATTTCTACCTCTGATATCCCTAGACTTAAATCGGTCTTCAGAACCTTTACATGGAACAGGTAGTAATCGAGTTTGTACTTCGAACTCCGGTCCCCCGAACAATTGTGTTATTGAAGATATCAATCCTAATACAAACGGACATAAATCTAACCAATCCAACTCTATTTGAGCATCCTTTGATAGTGATGTAGATGAAGAAATTAAGTGTGATGACGACACTTCGTCTGATTCCTGTGTTTCCAACTCTAATGTGGTTTCTAAATCGACCTTAGTTCTGTTTGTAACACCCCGATCTTGGAATGTTCACTTTTGTCTTTCATTTATGTAAAGTTTTTTTTAACCCTTGCGCGTACCACTTGGTATGCTTAGCGTACTAGCTGAGAGGTCGGTACGTGGGGCGTACCACTTGGTACACTTAGCATACTTAGTCGATAGCGAGTCGGGACCTATATCATGTATATTCGGCGTACGTGTGTGTACGCTAGGCATACGTGGACCGTAATGAAACCCTAATTAAGGGTCATAAACTCTATATAAGCCACCTTATTCCTTAGGGTTGGCCTCCTTACCAACATTTAAAGTCTCAAAAACCCTAAATCGAGTTGCAGCTTCCATTGTTAAGCATTTTAGCCTTTGAAGAGATTTTGGTGGTTATTTTGTGCATTTTGAAGGAGTTTGAAGATCTTGAAGTTGCTAAGCTTAGAGGGGAAGTCTTGGATCTAGAACCAAGGATTTTGAGGTATCAAGTTCTTATCTTGATTACTAGTTGTATATATCTCTTTTCGGGTTAAATTTTGATGTTTATAGCCATGGTTTGGGTGGATGATGGAATTAGGACGTCCCAAGGACTTATTCCGATCTAGGTTTTCTATGGCCTCCTTAAGTATAAAGGTGCCATCTTTATGAAGTTAAAGGTCGCATGCAAGCATTAAGTCATGTATTAAACCCTTTTCGAGCTTACGAGCCTCATTTAGCCTTGCATGGACATAAAGTTAGCAACTTTACATGACAATCAAATTAAAGAATTTTAGATCTACACCATGGAGCGAAGTCTTAATGGGTTAAGAGCTTAATCTTGAAGATGCCTAATCTGGAAGAGTACGTTGGGCGTACAAGCCTGTACGTGTAACGTAAGAGCCATCGAGCCAGTATGCTTAGCATACAAGCTGAGTACGCCCCACATACTCAGTCAGGTGGCTTTTTTATGTTGGGCTTTAGGTTTGGGACATGTTTTGGGTTAGAAGGTTAGGGCTTAGTTGGGCTATCTAATTTTAGTAGTTTTGGGCTAGGAATATTATTGTAAGTCCCAAAACACTTAGATCAATATGATATCAATCAAACTATCTAAAGAATATGGAATATAAATCAGATAGTGGTTCAAGAAAACACAGATAACTCTTAATGCACATGATTTATTAGATGAAATCGTTTGTGTAACACCCATAAAATTCAAGACAATTCAAAACATTAAAAACCAACAATTATTACATATTTGTTTTCAAAATAGTCTATATCAAAGTTTTCCCATAAACATAAACAAAACATGAGGAGTTGTACGATCATGCCTTCGCCTTGCCGCGATCCCCTGATGTACCTGAAACAATAAACTGAAACTGTAAGCCCGATAGCTTAGTGAGTTTCCCCCAAAATATTGATACACTGCACACATAACACATATAAAAATAACACCATATACAAGGTCCATAGCTTTACAGACTGGATTACCCCCAAGGCCCACAGTGTGAGTCTGGATTGGCTTCCGGGCCCACAGCTCACATCTGGATTGCGACCGAGCCCACAGTACGAGTCTCCCTCAGCTTGAACCTGGAATGCTCCCGGATTTGTTGATTACCGCACGGATCAGTATCACCTCAACCCATCTCACATAATATGTAGACATATAACACAACTAATGCACATATAGATAATCACAAGATACTATAGGTAGTCCTACAAATCTACCTAACTGGCATAGCAACTAACATGCAACACTAACTCATACTCAACATACTACCAACTGCTAGGAAATTATATCTGATGGGTTGGTATTGGTGGCTTAGACCCCTTAGTATAGTGAGGATAACTCACCTTGCAACTGTCGACTCGAAAGATAAGCTCAAACTCTCAGATCACTGCCACAAACTCCACCACATTCCAAAAGATGCCAACTAAGGTAGATCTCTGATTCCCACATGTTCCTTGCTTCTAGTCACTTGATCTGCAAGATTTTCTCACCAAAAATCCTCTTCCAAAGCTAAGAATCGGGGCCTTACAATTCTACCCCATTTGGACTAGACTTCGACCTCGAAGTTTGCCGTAGTGAACAACTCCGGATAGTGCTCCCGCATCTTTGTCTCCAGCTCCCACATCCACTCAGACCCCCTTCGATGCTCCCACTATACCTTTACTAAATGTGTCTCTTTGTTCCGTAGAATCTTCACCTTCCTTTCCAAAATGGCCATGTGCCTTCCAACATAATTCAGGCGATCGTTGACCTGAATGTCATCCAATGATACCACCGCCTCCTGATCCATAATGCACTTTCGCAATTGCGAAACGTGAAAGGTGTTATGAATCCGACTAAGCTCATCCGGTAGCTCTAACCTGTATGCCACCTTGCCAATCCTGGAAATGATCTTGAATGACCCAATGTATTGGGGACTCAATTTCACCCTCTTACTGAAACAGATCACTCCCTTCTAGGGCGAGACCTTTAGGAGTACCATGTCCCCAACCTGGAACTCTAACTCAGATCGGCGTTTGTCGGTGTAACTCTTTTGTTGACTCTGAGCGGTCTACAGTCGCTGCCTAATCTGCTAAATCTTCTCAGTAGTCTGCAAGACTACCTCCGTCCGTTCCATCACCTTATGTCCGACTTCACCCCAACAAACCGGGGTGCGACATCTCATCCTATACAACAACTTAAAAGGCGGGGCGCCAATGCTGGAATGATAGCTATTGTTGTAGGCAAACTCTGCGAGGGGTAGGTGGAAATCCCAGCTCCCACCAAAGTCAATAACACACGCCCTCAACATGTCCTCGAGGGTCTGAATGGTCCGCTCGCTCTAACCGCCGGTCTGCGGATGAAATGTTGTGCTAAAGTGCAACCGCATGCCCAATTCCTTGTGGAAATTCTGCCAGAAACGGGAGGTAAATCTAACATCCCGGCCGGAGACAATGGAGACCAGAACCCCATGGCGAGCAACGATCTTGCGGACATGTCTATCAACTTCTCAGCCGACGAACTCTCCCATATCGCCAAGAAATGGGCACTCTTGGTCAATCAATCTACGATGACCCATATAGCGTCAAGTCCCTTCGCTGTCCTCAGCAACTTGGTAATGAAGTCCATCGTGATCTGTTCCCATTTCCATATGGGAATCTCTAAATCATGAGTAGGATATCCAGTCTAATACGGCTTCAGCTGCCGCGATGCGTAAGCTATCACCCATCCTCTTTGCATGAGGATTGCCCCTAAACCTGTGATGGATGCATCATAGAACACCACAAAATCCTCCACTCCCTCCATGATTTTCAAGATTGGAGCCTCGCACAACCGATGACGATGGGTCTCAAACGCCCTCTGCTACTCTGGGCCCTACCGGAAATCCACCCCCTTCCTCGTCAGACAAGTGAGGGGTACAAAAATCTTAGAGAAATCCTGAATGAATCTCTGGTAGTACCCTGCCAATCCCAAAAAACTCCTGATGTTCGAAGGAGACCTCGGCACCTCCCACAGCATGACTGCCTCGATTTTGGCCGGGTCGACCAAAATATCCTCCTGGTTAATGAGATGTCTGAGGAATTGTACCTCTCGTAACCAAAACTCACACTTCGAGAGTTTGGCATACAACCGTTCTCATCTCAGAACTCCCAAAAACTTCTTGAGGTGCTCTTCGTGCTGCTCTCGGGTCTTGGAATACACCAAGATATCATCTATGAACAAGATGACCGAGCGATGAAGCATCGGTATGCAGACCCGATTAATCAGGTCCATGAATATTGTTGGCGCGTTGGTGAGCCCAAATGGCATCACCATGAACTCGTAATGACCATAACGAGTCCTAAACGCGGTCTTCTCCACGTCCTCCTCTCTGACTCAAACCTAATGATACCCCGACCTCAAATCAATATTGGAGAACCAAGATGCACCCTGCAACTTATCAAAGAGATTGTCTATCCTCGGGAGTGGATAACGGTTCTTCACCGTGTAACACCCAGAATCAGGAAGACCAGGAAATGAAAGAAAAGCCCTAAGTCAAAGGAGGCAACTCGTCGAGTCCAAGGAGGAACTCGACGAGTCGGAGCGTGACCCGTGTCGTGGATTAAGTGACCGACTCGACAAGTCGGGGAGACTGACTTGGCGAGTCTGGTCTGGGTTGGGAAACCCTAATTTCGGTACTTGGCACCCTATTTAAGCATCTCATTCTCATTTCTAGGGTTTCATTTGCAGCCTCCATTGTCCAGAGACGAAACCCTAGCCACCCAACTTCATTATTGAGCTTATGAGAGAAGATTAAGGTCCCTTTTGAGTGCATCTTGAAGGTTGAAGGAGAAAGGAGCAAGGAAAGGAGTATAGATCCAGAGTTTGGGTGTCATCTCAGATCATTTGAAGGTATGAAGCTCATACCTTGGCTATTAATCATCTAGATCCCCTTCTTTGTTAGCATCTTGTCACTTTTGGGACCATTTCCAAGGCTAACCTGAGTATTGAGCCTTTGAGGACGAATAGAGATTAGATCTAAGCATTATTGAACTCTAGAAGCTCTAAGTGAGAAGCTTTACTCAGCTATGGCTTCCTTTCATGACTTAGACCTCATTGTAGTTAGAATTGGGTGTTCTAGCCTCATAACACCTTACATGCACGTAAAGTTAGAAACTTTACGTGCAATGCTAGCATAAGGAGTCTAGATCTATGAGTTGGAAGTGTTGGAATAGACTGAAATCGACAGAATAGAGTTGTCAGAAGGAGGACTCGGCGAGTCAGCTCATGGACTCGGCGAGTTGGGTCGCAAAACCCAAACCCTTCTGTTTATGAGTCGGATCAGTGAGTGGGGTTAGAGAAGGACTCAGCCAGTCTGTGCCCATGAGGGACATGAAGATCATGGTACTCGACGAGTTCAAGGAGGAACTCGGCGAGTCTAAGGCAATCTCCTTAGCCGATGAAGATGGACTCGGCGAGTTGTAGAACAACTCGGCGAGTCGATTGAAGATAGTCCCGAAGTGTTAGATAAAGGAGAAGTCATCGAGTTCTCTCTAGACTCGACGAGTGGAGTCGGGGTTATTTAGGATTTGAGGAGCATGGACTCGACGAGTTGGTAGAACAACTCGTCGAGTCGAGTCGAGTCGAGTCAACTGGAAGGTTGACTTTGACCAGGACCTTGACCAGAGTTGACTTAGTTGACCTCTGGAGGACAGTTTAGGCTAAGTTATATTATTTGGTGTTGGTAGCTCGATGAGCTAGGAGAGCAGCGCTTCAGAGAATAGTCGACTAGCAGCCAGAGGATTATCAGCAGAGTTCAGCAGTTCAGGTGAGTTTTCCTTCCAGTAGGAACGGGTCTACAACCTCAATGTCGGCTCGTTTAGATAGCAGTACTTCCGGACTTTGTTCTGATGCAGTAGTTCAGTATGCTTGATGTCTTTGTGATTCAGGCATGTTTATATGTTAGTTAGTCTGGACCTCGGTCCGATGCAGTATGCAGTATATGTGCTTATGTTATATGCTATGATCATGTTATGCTATTTTCAGTTAGTCCGGACTTCGGTCCGATGCAGGGGGCAAGGCCCCAGTTAGTCCGGACTTCGGTCCGATGCAGGGGGCAAGGCCCCAGTTAGTCCGAATTTCGATCCGATGCAGGGGGCAAGGCCCCAGTTAGTTCGGATTTCGTTCCGATGGAGGGGGCAGGCCCCAGTTAGTCCGAACTTCGGTCTGATGCAGTGGGCAAGGCCCATTATGTGCCTTATATGTTATTATATGGTATGTGGTAGTTTGGGGGAGCTTACTAAGCTTCGTGCTTACAGTTTTAGTTATGGTTTTAGGTACTTCTGGTAGCGGAGGGAAGACCTCGGGATGATCGCATGGCACACACCATAGTTAGTTAGCCTGGGATGTTTTACTCTGATGATAAGAATATGTTTTGAATTAACACTCTAATTTTATGTTATAATTTATGTTATGTATTGACAATCGTGGTTTAAGTAACGTTTTTCCAACGAAATTTTTAGTCATGAATTTTGGGTCGTTACACATCGTCAATTTTTTCAACTCCCTATAATCAATGCACATCCGGTGCGAACCGTCTTTCTTCCTGACGAACAGAATGGTGCTCCCCATGGAAAACTACTAGGTCAAATGAACTGCTTTCCCAGCAGTTCCTGCAGTTGTGAAGACAGCTCCTGCATCTCGGGTGGTGCCAACCGGTACGACGCCTTGGTGATAGGAGCCGCACCAGACACCAGGTCGATCCGAAACTCGACCTGCCTCTCCGGAGGTATCCCTAGCAACTCCTCCGAGAACACTTCGGCAAACTCCCTAACTACTGGAACCTATGAAACTAAAGTCGGATCTCTGACCCCGCGTATCCACCACATACGCTAGATAACCCGCACACCCGTGCTGAAATACAATCGGTTCTCCCCCACTTGGGGTTCGAACTACCACCCGCTGGCCCTCACAATCTATCATGGCACCAAATCGACTAAGCCAATCCATCCCCACGGTCACGAACACCTCCCCCATGGGAATTGGTATCAAATCTATCAAAAAGGACACTATGATGATCTCCAACTCGCATCCTCGGTAGACCGAAGAAGTAGAAACTCCGTGTTCGTTGGCGATAAAGACTCGCAATAGACACTCTAGCTTGCCTACTGGCACATTGAACTCCCTACTAAATGTCTGAGATACGAAAGACCGACTCGCCCCCGAGTCAAATAAAACCAATGAAGGCAAGGAGCTCACTAAAAATGTACCTAATCACAAGTACAACGGATTAGCATAAAACATATATAATAAATGAGATAAAGGATAGAAACATACCAGAAACCACAGCCGGTGCTACCCTGGCATCCTCTGCTGTAAGCTAGAAGGCATGCCTCTGAGCCTTCAGAGGCTCTGCCTTAACTGGCCTCCCATCAGAAATCCTCAATGTAGTCGGCGCGGGGACCTGCGCTGGCTTAGCGGCAAGCAACGGGCAGTTGGCCTTCAAGTGGCCAACCTGATCACAATGATAACATAACCCCAAACTCGGAACCAGGGCGGCCTGGCGACAATCCTTCACATAATGCCCCTCCTACACATGTGGCACCCACTACCAGCTCAACAAACCCCAAAATGACCCTTTCCGCACTTTCCACAAGTACGGCTTTGATGACCCCCGTCCTAGAATCAGCAGTCTTAGACCTCTTAGGCACTGGTTGCAACTGTGTCGGGGCCTACCACTGCTCCCTCAACTGCAGCTCAATCTCCAACTCACGCCACCTAGCGGCCTCCCACAACTCCAAAAGAGTATAACCTCGCTGGGTAGACACAAACTAACGGATGTCAGTCTTGAGCATGCTCAGATAACGGGTCATATGAGCCTGCTCAGAAGCAAACTCTGGGCAGAACATCGCCCTATCTGTGAACATGCAGGTGATCTCTGTCACCGACTCCCCATCCTGTCTCAAACTCAAAAACTCCTGTGAAAACCGTTCCCGCTCAACCCATGGAATGTATCGGGCGCGGAACATATCCCTGAACTGCTCCTAAGTAACAATAGCTCTCTGATCATCAGTGTACGACCCAGTCATCAATCTCCACCAGTCCTTGGCCCCGGACCTTAGCAAGTTCGGAGCACACCTGACCTTCTGGTCAGTTGGACACGAGCAAGTAAAGAAACACCCCTCCACATCTGAAACCCACCTCATAGCCTTGATGAGGTCCTGCGTCCCATCAAAATTAAGTGGTTCTGTGTTATTGAAGTCCCTGTACTGGAAGCCCCGACTGGCTCCTACTCCTTCCCCTGCTACTATTACATCCGATGGCGGTCTTAATAGACCCAAAAATCTCCGGTAGTTGTGCCTGGAACAAAGTGGCAACCTCCTCATGCAGGATCTCCCGAATCCTGGCATCCAACTCATCTGTCCCCATCTGCACTATAGGCTCAGGTGGTGTTGGCCCCTCCTGGCCTCTGTCTCCTGATCCTGATCCTGAATCGGATCCAATCACAAAGCGTCTCGTCATCACCATTCTGAAACATACCGAAAGATATCAGATAATCCACATAAATGACTGGGAACCAACTCCTGACTAAACCCTAGGGGTTATGACTTCCTTGTTACACGTATGGGTCCTGTGCTTTCAGTAGTACGGGCCCATACTACCTTCCACACCTACCCATATTTGTCTTAAGTATCACCACAACACCCTAACAATACACATGCACCTGGTGGTTACTCAACCTCACCCCTAGAGGAAGGCTATTTATCTCATAACTGACCTACCAGCCTCACATAACCCACTCATCCATGAAACTTCCACCAACCCTGCAGCACTAGCATATGCTAGCCATGCATAATGCTGGACCCTATAGACTTTCGAATATTTGATCCTACCCTAAGTCCCTAATCTACGAGAATAGAACATAAGGTCGAATCAAGCATTCTCAGGCTATAAGATCTTAATTATGTACAGCCGTGGTACATACACAAGTAACTACAGTAATGATGTGAATCTCATATAAGGAAACCCTAGGCTAGCAGCCATCATGAAATCAGGCAATTCTATCATGCAATTCCTGAAGATCCCTAACCTAGTACTAGCATGTTGTTCTCACATATCACAATATCAAATAATCGTATGGTATTTTAGGGTCTACTTACTGGCTCCGACTAATCGTACACCCTGCATCCTCCTTTACTTATTTTGGAAACCATTTGAAAATCATTTTAAAAATCTTTTTCTTGATTTGAGACTGGAGTCACACGAGTGCTCCTCCAATTTACTCATACCAAGGCTCTGATACCAACTTGTAACACTCATAAAATTCAGGCCAATTTAAAACTTTTCAAAACATTAAAAACCAACAGTTATTACAAATTTGTTTTCAAAATAGTCTATATCAGAGTTTTCCCATAAACATAAACAAAACATGAGGAGCTGTACGATCATGCCTTCACCTTGCCGCGATCCCCTGATGTACCTGAAACAATAAACTGAAACTGTAAGCCTGATAGTTTAGTGAGTTTCCCCCAAAATACCGATACACTACACATAACACAAATACAAATAACAACATATACTGGGTCCACAACTTTACAGACTGAATTAGCCCCTGGGCCCACAATGTGAGTCTGGATTGCCTTCCGGGCCCACAACTCACATCTAGATTGCCACCGAGCCCACGGTACGAGTCTCCCTCAGCTCGTATTTGGAATGCTCCCAGATTTTTGGGTTACCGCATGGAGCAGTATCACCTAAACCCATCTCACATAATAAGTCAACATATAACACAACTAATGCACATACAGATAATCACACGATACTACAGGTAGTCCTATAGATCTACCTAACCGGCATAGCAACTAACATGCAACACTAAATCATAATCAACATACTACCAATTGCTAGGAAATTATATCCAACGGGTCGGCCTTGGTGCCTTAGACCCCTTAGTATACTGAGGATAACTCACCTCGCAACTGTCGAATCGAAAGATAAGCTCAAACTCTCAGATCACCGCCACAAACTCCACCACCTTCCAAAAGATGCCAATTGGGGTAGATCTCTGATTCCCACACGTTCCTTGCTTCTTGTCATTTGATCTCCAAGCTTTTCTCACCAAATATCCTCTTCCAAAGCTGAGAATCGGGGCATTATAGTTTGGTACACAAAGAAACTCTTAACAGCCGAATACCACAATAATGAACAACTAGTTTCGGTTCTCTCTGTCTCTCTAATACTCGATCTCAACTTCTTAGAATAACTAACCCATTACACGATTGAAAACAATACTATATATATATATATATATATATATATATATATATATATATATATATATATATACCTAGACTTAATTACAAAAGCCCACCCCAAATCCCAACCGAAATCCTTATTAAGCCCACTAAAATCACATGATGATTTCGGTCCAAACAGCACCGAAAACATGGTGTTTTCGATCCTAGACCGAGAACTCTAAAAGCTATAAAAAGTAAAGTATAAACCACAAATCATGTCCTAAAAATATCCCCCTTGGTTTATAGCTTTCCTTTCTTTTCAATCTTCTCTTTTTTCTTGACTTTCAGCTTTTATCTTCGATTTCTTCACAACTTCAAGATGAACGTATGAATTTCTACATGAATGACTTTATCTTGAGCAGTTGGACTTCCTTGTAAAAATTTGACTTTGAACGCACATTGGGTATAGAGGCTTCTTGTAAAGGTTCTTGAAAATCAATGCTTTCAGCTTTGAAATACTTCAGATATAATTTCAAAGAGATCGATTCTTTTGGATCACTTCAACATGATCATAAATAGCATCAAAATAATTGAGGAGGCTTCAAAGCAATTTGTCACATAACTTCAAATACAGCTTCACCTTCCTTTTGGGGTTGAACAATTGAGTGTTGAAAAATAATCTTCACTTCTAGTTCCTTCGAATGAATGTTCTTTAACAGCCACATATGTGTCTTGAAAAGTAACCATGACTTAAAATTCCCTATGGATCACAGAGTCATAAAGACCCTTCTCACCACAGTTGTTCGAGGACCCAGCCTTGGCTCAGAATGAGACTACTCGCAGTATCTATGTGAGCACAGAGGAACACACTGCAATTTGTTGAGTATCAGAGAACTACTCATGGCTATTTTGATGTGAGCCCCTGCATATCCTAGATCAAAGATCTCAATACAATTCTTCAAGTTAACAAGTTAACTTGGCCATTGGCAAGACGTTCAATGGTTTCTGAATCTCAGATGATTGTACCATTCCAGTGCTAGTGAGAGTTAATTAGGAATAACTCACAAAACCATCATGTGACAAAAATATCCGAACACATATTTCCACAGTTTAGCATGACACGAGGTCAAGGCCCTTTGGCAGGACGTTCAACGATAATCGTGCCTTGTGAGGCGCATCACCCTAGTGTCAATACTGTTAATTCCTTACCTGCGAAGAATGTATCCGAGAATACAGTTGAGTCTCTGCAGTTTTGCATGACAAAGAGATTGTCAAGACTCTGGGTGGGATGTTCAATGATATCCATTTCCCGGTTGGGTGAATCGCCCTGGTGCCATGATAGTTCTTAGGTAAAGATAACTGACAAAACCAATTTTGACAATCTGTAACAGTTTCAGATTTTCAATTCCTTAAATACAACAATTCTTAGAAAGATACTGCTTAACTGACAGTTTGTACATTTTCATGCATTCAATTCCTTGAATATGATAGTTCTTAGAAAGATACCGCCTAACTGATAGCTTGTAAAGTTTCAAGCTTTCGATTCCTTGTGAAAGTAGTGTGAAGTGTAATGACCGTCAATTCCTTTCCAAGTTTCTTCTCCTTACTTAGAAAATTCTGATACAGTCTCCTTGAGTCTCTTCATCTTTTGAATTTGCATTTTAAGACAAATGAAATTTTGAGATAAAAATAAAAATAAAATAAACTTAGCACACAATAAAACAACTAAAAAAGAAATAATCCTATTTTTTGATTTTATGATTTTATGATTTTTGTTTGGTTTTAGTTCTCCCCCTAAATTTGTGCATAGAAGAAAATATGAACAAATTTAACAAAACAAAAATAAAATAAAATAAAATAAACATATATTAATAACTAAATTTGAAGCTTTTGGGATCAAAAGTTGTCAAGCAATTTAATATCATTTATCAGCACACACCTGCATGGATAACTCTAGTCAATCACCAATATTGTGGTCCACTTAAACACAGAGGATGTTTCCAAGTTGGACAAATTATAAGCGACAAGACATTGCAATTATATTCCTAAATAGAACATTTTGCTAACGACGACCACGAATATTGTTGTCCACTTAAATTCAATAGCGAGATCTACAGTCAGCATTTAGTCATGAACCAATTCAATTTTAAGCACACTAGAACGTGTTCCCCACTTCACGACATACCCTAGCAATCAAGGAATTCCAAAGAGCTCTTTACTTTAGGTGAGTGTTCAACTATTTAAGAGAGAAAATGGATATAGAGATGCATATGTTGTATCCCAGGTCGGATCTCTTCCAATCACGTAGAGGGACAACATATGACTACCATAGATAGAGGGATAGAGAAATAGAAAGGTGCATGTGTTGTGTCCCCGGTCGGAACTCTTCCAATCATGCGGATGGGACAATATATGACTGACATAGATAGATAGAGAGATGCATATATAGAAAGATGCATAGAAATAGAGATGCATATGTTGCGTCCCAAGTCGGATCTCATCCAATCACACAAAGGGGGCAAAATATGAATGGCATAGAGGATAAGAAATAAAAACAATTTCACACAGACCTACTTTATCAGAACCCCCCAGTCACCCTATCAGCACCAGAATTAATGGCATAAGTCCATACGTCGAAGAAGTGTTGAGCCACAGTTCTAGATGATAACTAACTTTAATGTATCTCGCAGGCTCCCTTGTTTATCTCACTGCTCAATCTATCTAAGCGTTGTATGGTCAGTCCAGATGTAACTATCTAAGTCCATACGAGTTAACATTGTCAAATCCTTTCATTGTTAATAATATATGGTCCTTTCATTTTGAATCCTTCGTGCCTACCAGCACATTAAACATAGAGTATCAACAATTCAGCTTCAGTGCATTACACGTATTTCATATTGCCCTTTAACACTAAACTTCATATCACTTCCTAAGAATACTTACGAAAGAAGAAATATTTTTGGAATTTTTTATTTTTATTTTATAATATTTTTTATTTCTCCCCCTAAATTTGTGCATATGGAAGAAAGGAAATAAAATAAATGCACATATTTAAATACACAAAAAAAATAGTCTTTGAAACAAATCATTTTCAGAAAAACTCAGGAGTGTCGAGAAAATTCAAATCATAATTCAACAATTTAAGTTGCATCCAGATGACCTGAGAACAACACGCAGAGACAGTAACTTATCTAACCTCAGTTGTGTTTCAATTCCAGAACGAAGGTAACATATTCAAAATTCATCATGCCATTAAATATGGTCCCCATTTGTGATCTTTTCTTTCTTCCTTCCCGCAAAGGACACATGTTCTCCATGAAAATTCTGAATGTCATGCATAAGATAGATGTCCCCTATCATGTCCCTGGAACACCACTATCAACATACCGAAGTCTGATGATATTCCTCCGTAGTTGCTCTGACACAGAGTGCGGGTTTAGTTGGTTTTTGGAACCCAGTCCATTTTGAAGTTGGGTTTACCATTACTGTCTACACAAAATACTCTTTCCCATGACATATCATGTTTATCAGATAATAAACATAAAGAAGTTACAGGACTTTTGGACGATTTTGAAATATGACCTTTGGGAACCCATTGGTAATTAGGTTTGGGTACTTTCTTGTTGGACCGAATGGGACCTTTTTTACTTGCCTCTGGGATATGACTACCTTTCGATTTAGGCTTGTGTTGTGAGTGTGAGCTAGAAGACGACCCTTGAGATGAATTCCACCTTACCACATTCGGTTTGGCTGAACCATCTCTCAAATTAGGCTTCTTGTCCGACATGCCCTTTTTGTCCTTAGGAGTCTGATTTTTGGCCGTTTTAGCATTCCAATCGTCATTGCGTGAACGTAACCTTGAAGGATTTCTGTTGGATGATCTCCCCCTTGACACGTTCTGCCAACCTTGTTCATAGTAGGGAACATATGAACAATGTGGGCAATTTCTAGCAATGTGAGCGGGAGTCCCACAGTTAAAACAAGTTTGTCTTTTCAAATAAATAAGATTGTTACTTAGTACTTATCCAAATGAAGTTTGTTTCAAGGAACTTCAACAAGCACAAGCACATGAACATTTATCAGACTGTTTAACAGATTTTTGTGGCTTGAATTTTTCAACAGTGGGAGTATCATCATCACAAGTCTTTGAATCATTTTCAGTAGAACTATAATTATTTTTGTTCTGCTTATGCCCATCTTGCACTGTGACCTTATCTGCACATGAGGTAGAAACATTAGTATCATTCACACTATCATAATTTACTATCTCAACTATATTAGGTTTGCCATACTGTAGGTGTGCTTCCCTTACCTTTTCTTCCTTAGTCATAGGAGTAAAAGTGTAGTTATCATTGAATGGAGGAGGAACATTATCATACCCTAGACCTACATCCTTTTTGTCTTGCCATCTAAGTTGCTTTTCAATCATTGTCTCAACTTTCTAACTTGACACATCAAATTTTTTAAAATTAAAATCTGCATTTTCAAACTTAATTTTTAGTGTGTCAAGCTCGTCAGTTAGACTGGAAATCTTTTCTTGAGCATAATCACTGTGTTCACATTTAGTGTTGTATTCTTCCTTAATTCTTTTTAGATCTGTGATTTGGGCTTTTAATTTTTCTTTTAATGGTTTTTTGGGCCTTTTTGAGAGTATATCGTTCATATTCATTATGCTCACAGTATTTATTTATTTTATCTTCACATCGCTAAGAGCATGGGGTTTCACTTACCTTCTTGGTATTGTTGTAGGAACTCATTATTTACCAATGAAAGGAATCTAATTAAGTAAATGTATTTTGATCAAAAAACCAAGATAAATTCCCTTTGATCGAAAACCTTGAAAATCAAATCTTTGTCTAGAAGAGAAACCTGACCGAGAATAAGGTTTTCTTGACCAAGAACCATAACCGAAATCTTCAATAATTGAGAAGTTGCTCCGAAGATGTTGACCGAAGACTCAAGAGCACCGAGAAGCAAAACTGACCTAGTCGAGAAAACTGAGACGCCACCAAGAACTTGAGGCAGAGACCGAGAACACGGCTGCTGAGACCGAGAAGCTGGAAACCCTAATCGAGATCAATCAGCTGGCCGTCGAGACCTCTCAAACCTAACCGGGAACTCTGAAGTTTGCCGCCGAAGACTCCTAGACTTTACTGAAGACGCCCAAAAACACGAAATTAGTTTTAATTAAAACCAAATTCGATCAAAATCTTCAACCAATGAAGAACACGAAGAACAACAGCAACAATTTTCGTCTCAAAAATACTAAAAGCTCCAAGAAACGGTTAATATCTTGCCAATTCGATTGATACCAATCCTTGCTTTGATACCAATTGTAAGTCCCAAAACACTTAGATCAATATGATATCAATCAAACTATCTAAAGAATGCAGAATATAAATCAGATAGTGATTCAAGAACACACAAATAACTCTTAATTCACACGATTTATTAGATGAAATCATCTGGTACACAAAGAAACCCTTAATACTATATATATATATATATATATATATATATATATATATATATATATATATACCTAGATCTAATTACAAAGGCCAAACCCAAAACCCAACCGAAATCCTTATTAAGCCCACCGAAATGACATGGTGATTTCGGTCCAAATACCACCGAAAACATGGTGTTTTCGGTCCTAGACCGAGAACTCTAAAAGCTATCAAAAGTAAAGTATAACCCACAAATCATGTCCTAACAATTATAGGGCTTGGTCTAAGGCCCATGAGAAGGGATTGGGCCTAATTGGAAATTGGGCCATAATTGGGCCTTGATGGATTATTAGACTTTTGGGCCTATTAGATTATGTAATTGGGCTTTAGTCATAGACCAATATAGGTTAGGGGTAAAATGGTATTTTTATCCCAAGTAGGGATTTATCACTATATTTTAGATCCGAAATGTTAATTGGTTTTTATTTGTCAATTTATATGGGAGTTGTAGGACAAGCAGCCAGGGATTATTCATTTTATTCATCTATGTGAGTTGAGTTTTCCGCACTATACTAACAGGGTCTAAGGCACCAAGGCTGGTCCTTTCAAATTGTATCCTTGTTTATCATATGATGCTATGTGTGGCGATCTGTTAGATCCAGATCCTGATATATAGGATGATGTTATGATAATGATTTGTTAGATCTTTATGATTGTCTGCACATGCTAGCTAGTGTTTGATATGATATATGTTGATGTGTGATGGCGGGTGGGTTGAGGTGGACCTTCTTTGTAATAAAGGCCAATAGACTCTGGGCATCAAGGATAGATTG
Source organism: Lactuca serriola (assembly GCF_051521515.1). NCBI lineage: Eukaryota > Viridiplantae > Streptophyta > Magnoliopsida > Asterales > Asteraceae > Lactuca > Lactuca serriola. The sequence continues at coordinate 191,926,395 of NC_136409.1, read as the reverse complement.
AAGGCCAGTAGGGGGGCCCTATCAGGACGAAGTCCTGGAGAACGTTCCAGATAGGCTAAAGGCCCAGTGTGGCGTACCAATCATGCTGAAGGTTCTGTGAGCATACCAGATAAATTGTAGACCGGTGGGGCGTTCCAGTCAGATTGAAGGCTCTTTATGCATTCTGTTATTTGATTATTTTTCTGGTTTTGTATTGGGCTGGTATTTTGGGGGAACTCACTAAGATTTGGGCTTACAATTTTGGGTTATGTTTCAGGTACCTCAGATGATCGTGGGAAGGCAAAGGTGTGATCGTGCACCTCCTCATGTTTTGTTTTATGATCTTTAGGGAAAACTCTGATAATAAACATATTTGAAAACTATTTTGTGAACCATGGTGCTTTGTGGAATTGTTTTAAAACGTTTAATTTTTTGTGAAATTTTATGGATGTTACAAGTTGGTATCAGAGTCTTGGTTTGAGTGAGTTGGATTAAACAATCATGTGAGTCCATTCTCAAACTAAAGAAAAAGGGTTTTTTTTCGAACGATTTTCAAAATAATCAAGGAGGATGTGATGTGTACGATCAACTGGAGACAATAAGTAGACCCTAAAATACCACACTATTATTTGATGTTGTGATATGTTAGAACACCATGCTAGTGGTAGGCTAGGGATGTTCAGGAATTTGCATGATAGAATTGCCTAATTATATGATGCCAGATAGCCTAGGGTTCTTCTTATGGAATTGACAACATTATTGTAGTTGCTTAGTGTATGCATCATGGTTATACACACTGTTGTAAAAATCCCAACTAGGTCCCGATTAATCCCTAGTCGCTACTCGGCCGATTAGAGGGCGCCTAGTGATTAATCCCTACATACATAATGAATGAAACATTATAAAATGAAGAAATTTTAACATTTTGAAGAAGTTTTATCGCAATGGAAACCATTTGAGGCATGATTAGTGTTGCATTAATCATATTAACCTATTTTCTTATCATATTAGTGGTATTTACGAACTTTGGTATAATATTAGTCATATTTAATATTTTTAAATTCAAAAAATTAGCAATTAATGGTCCCAGATTAATCCTTCGATTAATCTCCGCCTAGCCGATTAATCCCTTGACCCCAGTCCACCGACTAGCCAACGTCGAACGTTTTTTACAACCTTGGAATTATACATAACTAAGATTCTATAGCCTGAGAATGTTTGGTTTGGCCTTATTTCTTGTTCTTGTTTGATGAAGGTCTTAGGGTAGGATCAAATATTCGACTGCCTATAGGGTCCAGCGTTATGTATGATTAGCATACACGAGTGCTTCAGGGTTGGTAGAAGTTTTAATGGATGAGTAGTGTGGGGTTAGTCGGCCAGTTCCTAAATGATTAGCCTTTCCTCTAGGGTGTGAGTATTGGGAGTATGATTATGCTAGTGTATATTGTTAGGGTTGTTGTGATGGTCCCTTGAAACAAATACGGGTAGGTGTGGAAGGTTGTATGGGCCCGTACTACTGGAAGTATAGGACCTGTACGCGTGACAAGGAAGTCACAACCCCTAGTTCTTTATTGGGAGTTGGTTCCCTTAATATGATATGTGTGTTATCTAATATTCCCCTATTTTATTTTAAGTATGGTGACGACGAGGTGACTTGAGGCTGGGTTCGGATCGGGAACTGGAAGCCAGGGTGGGTCAGCAGCATTGGATGACAGGATTAGGGAGATTCTCCATGAGGAGGTTGTGGGTATTGTCAGGAATCAGATACTGGAGTGATTTGGGTTTATTAAGACTGCAATGATGCAGTTCTTTGATGATAGATACGCAACCGTTGCTCAGAATGTTGCTGCTATATCCTCCGCAGACATTGCAGCTGCAGGTGTTGGACCGCATCGGGTTTTTCAGTATTGGGACTTCAACAATACAAAGCCCCTAACTTTCAATGTTGTTGATGGATGCTTTTTCACCTGTTGTTTTCTAGCTGACAAGAAGGTCAGGTGCGCTCTGAACCTCCTGAGGTCCGAAGCGAAGGATTGGTGGACACATTTTTATAGGATCTTATTTTGCTGAGTAAAGGGTTGTGGTACCTTGGGAGTAGTTTAGGGAGATGTTCCGTGCTTGATATGTGTCGTGGGTAGAGCACGAGAGGTTGGCCCAGAAGTTCTTGGATCTCAGGCAGGGGAAGGAGTCAGTGACAGAGATCACCAGGATGTTTATTGAGAGGGCCATGTTTTGCCCCGAGTTTGCTTCGGAGCAGGCTCAGATGACCTGTTACTTGAGCGTGCTCGAGACATATATCAGGCAGCTTGTTTCCACCAAATTTTTCAGGGTTTTGTCGGTTTTTGCCCAAAATTGAATTTTATGTCCGTTTTTACCCTAACATTTTCAAAAATAAATTAGTTTTACTCTTTTACCGGTGATCACAGGTTTCCAGGTTACCATTATACTAAATTCGAAAAAAAAAACACCTAAGTGTACCACTTTTTTTCGTTTTTACCCTGAAGTTTATGATTTTTTTACACTTTTAACATAAGTATTTTTTTTTCATAATATACATATTAATGCAGAAAAATTGTATTTATATACGAAACTTTTTTTTAATTAAATATTGTATTTATATTTTTTTTAATGTTATAAAAACCATCAATTTTTCAGGGTTTGTCGGTTTTGCCGAAAGTTGAATTTTATGTCTAATTTAACCCTAACATTTTCAAAAAAATTTCGGTTTTACCCTTTGACCGATGATAACAGGTTTTCCAGGTTACCATTATACAAAATTTGAAAAAAAAAACCTTATGTTTACCGTTTTTTTTTTTCGTTTTTACCCTGAAGTTTATAATATTTTATATACTTTTACCCTAAGTATTTTTTTTTCATAATATACATATTAATGTAGAAAAATCGTATTTATATACGAAACTTTTTTTAATTAAATATTGTATTCATATTTTTTTTAATGTTATATATATATATATATATATATATATATATATATATATATATATAGGGTTAATGTCATAAAAACCCTCAATTTTTCAAGATTTTGTCGGTTTTGCTCTATGTTGAATTTTATGTCCGTTTTTACTATAACATTTAAAAAAAAAAAACCAGTTTACCCTTTTACCAGTGATAACAGGTTTTCCAAGTTACCATTATATCCAACTTAAAACTTATATTTCAAGACTTTAATTCACAATTTAATAAAGTAGTTTATGAGTCTCATTCACAGTATTTACAACTTAAAAACATATTTGATGACATTTGCCCAAAGTTGAATTTTATGTCCGCTTTTACCCTTACATTTTCCCTGAAGACTTGAGGGTTTTTATGACATTTGCTAGGTCCATTTCATGTACCTATTTTGTAGCTTTATTTCATAAAAGTACAATGCATATAGGCTTAAACTCGTGTATTTTGCATGTTTTTCGGGATTTTTCATGAGGCACTTTCATTCAAAAACTTTTGTGATATTTCAGGGACTTTTGGAGGTAGGATATTGTTGGAGGAGGTGAATAAAAGTTGCGGACAAAATTTCAGGACTTGCGGAGCACCAAGGAGCAAGATATCAAAGAAATGAAGATTTTGGCTTTAAAGAGATTTACACGACCGTGTAAATGCAAGCCTTGCGTTTACGCGGGTTGTGTAAACGTAGATTTCTGCGCAGTATATTTTTGCGTTTACGTGGGCCGTGTAAATAACAGTGTTAATTTACGCGGACCGTGTAAACGTAAACGTGGGTTTTAAAGCAGTTTTCACCATTCTTAAAGGGGGGGGGGCGACTTTTTACTTAGGGGGGTCGACTTTTGGAGTATAGAAGGCGATTTTCTTGAGGATTTTGAAGTTGATTAACACTTGGGAACATTTGATTTCATTTTGTAAGAACTTTAATTTCATTTTATAGATTTGTGATCTTGTTCTGGTCATGAGTGGCTAGAACCCTAGATCCTCCAACTTTATGTCTTGACTTCTAGTTGTGATTTCAATCATATGACTTGATGTTTTCTTTCAATTTTCTATCTAGTGAATTTGATTTTGTTTCAATCGAATGTTTGATTCTAATTGTGATTCTTATTGGCCATTTAAATTAGGGTTAGATCATTCAAGTTATCTAATTGCAAAATCCGTAATTGTTTTGAAAATTGGATTAGGTAACAAGCACTAAACTGATTTCTATTGAATGAATTTAGTGTAAATCTTATTCACACATTCTTATGCTCCCGAGCTTATGAGGAGTATTGAGTGTTGTTGGGAACATTCACATAAAGTTTAATGCAATCTTTCAACCTAATTCTAAGAGCTTGTTTATATTAGATTGGTAAGGTTAGGGTTAATCAAAGAGCTTATTTTGGTTAATCAATGTGGTGAATGGGTGGTGCTAGTGATGGGTTTTGGTCATAAGACATCCTATGTGCTCATATAAACCCTAATGCTTGGATCTAGGTTTCTCTATTGTACATGCTTTGTATCCAAGACTATAAACCCTAATTCTAGCATATGGAAATCAATATTAACATATAATTAGGTTTATGATATTACCTTGATTGTTATGTAGCAATAACAATCCCAATTCCTCCTTGAATTGACTTTGGAAGGCTTAGAGTCACAAGTGTCACTCCTCTAATGGCTCACAAACACCATAAGCAAGAGGATGAAGAGGAGAGAGGTTAGAGGCTGCCCAAAAACGTGAGAAACCCTAGCAAGAAGCTTGTCCACGTTTTTGGTCCTTAAGGGATCTATATATAGTGAGGCTATTAGGGTTATCTAACAAGGAAACCCTAATTTGGATGCTTAAGCCCTAAGCAACCCATGGACTCCTTTAATTAGGGCCTTGGACGATTTCCTTATGGGTTTCCCCATAGAATTTGTCCACCCCTTAATACAAGGCAATCCATTGCCCAAATTGCAATTATCTTATAATTACAATTCCAGTCCCTTAAGTTTAATTAATCTCTTTTAGTCACAAAACTAATTACCAATTAATTATTGACTAATATTAATTAAACAATATGATTTCTCCTTTAATATATTATTCTCATAATATATTAATAAATCATATTTAATGCTTTCTCTCCATAATTCATCCTATCAAGTTGCTTTGGTGAAGGCAACCCAAAATAACCATGCATCATCGGGTCAAGTACATACCAAAATAGTTATGGACTTAGACACTAATCCAACAGTCTCCCACTTGGATAAGTCTAATAACTGTTCTGCGTATGACTGCAGATCCTGATCTGCAATCGTAGCTTTCCAAAACCGCTGTCAACTCTGATCATATCAGATACACGTGTCCTTAGATAAGGGATCATATATTCCTCCATTTTAGATATCGTATGAGATATGATTTCAAATCATTCTCTTTGTACTATGTCTCGATTCCCGATTTATGACGACTGACTAATTGAACAAATCAAATTAGCCCTAGCCCGACCGAGCATTTACGTTTGTCATCACTAAATCATCGAGGGGCCCAAAGATATTGCTTTTATCCTACCTTGGATAAAAGGAACAGATAAACTTTGATACAATGCTTGCTTGCACTCACTTACCAAATCACACACAACAATATGTTTTATAACACCAAGTTACTAGTGCGTTTACATATTATCAATGTGTAACCGATTTGCAAGATACAACTCACACATCTCGGTTTCAAGAATATAAGATGTTATCGTCTCACCAATCACTCGTGATACAATTCATGGAGTGATCCAAGTGAGCGTGGGTTTAATCCAATGCTCAAATTCATATTCATAAGCACTCATGAACGTTGCAGCAAACATTTGCTTATGTCTAATACTCTTTTAGACAATCCACACACCAATTTACGACAATCTTCATTCATATCTACTTCCAACATATGAACGACTGTGGCCCGTTCGAATAATTCTATTATTCTTAATAAATTCAATTATTCTAGAAGTCAAAACATGCAAATGTGAAACACAAGAATAATACTAATCCCATATGGCCTCAAACCTTTGAGCATAAATAATACACCTTTTATTTATCACCATATTGATTACTCATTATTTGTCGTTTCGGGTAATCAACTTCTTACTTGAATTACTACACTTGTCCCATGCTCCTAGCATGCACACAATGTTTACCTATGGTTCTTACTTTGTGAAATAGATCACATTGAACACATTTCCAATCATTCTCATTTCACAACTCCAAATCCTTTTTCATAAGTTTAAGAATATCAAATTCTTGCCACTTATAGAATATGCTAGATTCTAACATTCTATGCAACGATCCTTTCGTAATGTCACTGCACCAAAGTCACAAAGACTATTGCCAATGATATTACAAAGTCCTCTATCGGAGATTGTTACAAGACAATTCCATAGACGTGATGTCTCTCACTCAAAGTACATTCTTTAAACATCCTTTTGCATAAAATTTTCTAATCTAGACATAGATTTTTAATATTCAATTCCCAATATGGACACGCTTCCATATTTTCCATATGACAACTCATTCTTAATAGAATCTTATCTATTCGTAATGATGTCGATATGGTCCATCCAATATAGAAACATTTCCATAATTTCCATACGACAACTCATTCTTAATAGAATCTTTTCTATTCATAATGATGTCGATATGGTCCATCCAATACCATGCTACCAACTACTCACAAGCGACCAATCCTCGTCAAACTTTGGATTGTCCTTTGATAGTTGTTTAATTATTTTAGTCAAAACCAATTCTAGTCCCTTTTCCCTCTAAATGCGCTCGAAATTTGGAAAAATTTAGAATGGTCAAATATTAAAGCATTTGCAATCGATCCTATACCCGAAGCGTATGGGACACGACGCATAATGTTTTATTTGCTATGTTCTCAAAATTCGAATTGTGAAGAGGAATGCCGTAATCATAATCGAAATTTTAAGAACACACTATGTACCCTTGACTAAATTTATTAACATTTATCAACCTAATCCTTTAGATTTGAAATGAAGCATAATATTCTCTCCCTTAATTATAGCAAAACAACTTTACAACCCTTACTACTTTGCAAGGTATAACTCTTGTTTTCTATAATTAATATTGCCAACTTGCAATACGTTCCATAATAATCATAAAATCATAACTTTTATGCTCCCACTATCATGATGATTACTATAAAACATAACACTTATGCTCCCACTAGCTTTGACATGTATTCAGAAACAGCTTAACTTTCAGAAAAAAAAACAATGCTTATTGAATTTCTTAAGTTCATGTTTCTAATACTTAGTGCTTTGATAATCTTTTATCAAGGCTTCTTGAACTTATACACCTTTGCCTTAGATAGTTCATATGTGTGTGTAAACAATTGCCAAACCTCACAATTCAAATTATGGAAAGGGATACCGTAACCATAATCGAATTCGAGAATGCAATTTTACAATCACTATCTTCTTAAAATCTTTCTTAGTGAAAGCATTTCCTCACAATCATTTTCATGAAGGAGGAAATCTTATGACACTTAGATTTAAACGGTGTATGTGTTCCTATCCATGTGAATTTGTTAAAACTAAATTTTACGACAAATTCAAACTCATATGGACCGAACTTTCTCAATCTTGATTTCTTGCCTTATGGTAGCACAGCTGCCCACCATGTCTTTCAAGTAGTTAAGCAGCTCACCCTTTCCTATCAATGTACCTTTCATTGATTAAGGTGCTTTGCCTCTTATGCGTTCAAAATGAGAACTCATAGAACTCACATGCATAATTAACTCGATTGGATTGGCACAGAAACAAAATAATGTCAACACGATAGGTTGTAAACCTCAACTCGTGTGCTAGTGATGATCGATAAGGTCTATTTGATTTGTTCTTGAAACTTTTCAATACCATTAAGACTCCCACTTACTCCTTTACATATAAGATCCTTTTGTCAATAAACATTTCTTGACAAACAAATATTCAAGAGTTAGTGTAGCTTTTATCAAGACTCTTCATAAATTGGTTCTAGTTGGTCTTTGTCTTATCCAAGACATCACAAATTTCCATATTTGATGAATGTTATAAACCTTTAATACTTTTCACTCATTGTCACAATCTTAACTTTAAGACTTGTCATTGGAACGAAGTATGATAGACTTCTTGATGTAACCATTTCTTCAATCCTTGATTCCTCTTCTTAAACATACAATTGTGCTAAGATTTACTTAGAGGATCAATTGAGATATGGTTCTTAATCATTAAGACCTATCATAAAGCATAAAAGATACTCTCCCTTCTTCTTAGAATGGAGAAACTCTTATCTTTCTGCCTACTTGATTCTTCTTATTCGTTCTGTTATTGATCTAAACCCTTTAATCAATTCAGAATTACACTTAATCTTGTAAGTATAATCATATTTACTAAACCTTTAGTAAATCATGACGAATATCTTTGTTACTCTTATGGTGGACTTGATCAACACACAACTTTGTGTATTCGATCTCCAAGTCCTTTACTTGACACTTTGTCAATGAATTAGTCTAATTTCCAAATGTGAAATTTCTCATTCATCGTGCAACCAAGTTGCATGATTCCAAGTTTCTATCCAATTGAAATTTGGGCGATGAGAAAACCTCCCTATTTGGTAAACTCTCGACTTTCCATAAATAACATAATAAGAACCAAATCCATTATTGCTAATAATAGAAACATTCAAACATCAATTTTTCATATACGCCATTGCAAGGATAAATAAATAATCAAAATTTATTTTATTGCGGAAAAATTTTGTCCTTACAATGCAATTCATTGAAAAACTATGCTAATACATCTTTCTTAGCAATCTAATTCTAACTCTAAGTAGTAGCTCAAGAATCTAATCTTCGAGAAATGCGATCGAAATCCATTCCTTCACGGTTAGATTCTGCTCACTTATTCCCTTAAGTTTCCTTTCTTTTCTTCGATCCTACAAAACATCAATTGTAATCTTATCACATTATGTATTAAGAATCTAGAATAGAAGCTTAAAGAGTTAGTTAATGGATTTTACCTATATTAGAGCCATACGTTTCGACTCTCCCATCTCTTAGATCTCTTAGGTAAATGGCAGCTTCGTCTCCAATGCCCTTTCTCTTGGCAATAAAAGCAAATTGACTCTTTTGGAACATGACATGGAACTACTTCAGATATTGCCTTTCTCTTATGATCAAACCTTTCGATCATAGCATGTCTTTCGTTGCCATTGTCTATATCCATAGAGGTCTTGAAGGCAGATTCACCAATCCACTTTGCTTTTCTATTGCGCCAAACCATTGTTGATTCAGCAGCAATAAGCATATAGGTGAGATCTATAAGGGTCACGTCGCGGTTCATCATATAGTACTCTCTTACGAACTCACTATATGAGTTAGGAAGTGACTGAAGATCCCAATCAACATCCATTTCCTCACAGACAACGGATCCCAACATTCTTAACCTATCAATGTGTGACTTCATCCCTAGGACGTGTGCACTCACCGGCTTTCCTTCTTTATGTATACTTGCCAAAAGGTCTTGAGTGATCTTGAACTTTTCAAGCCTTTGAACTTGTGGGTTAGGGAGAATAATTGGAGGAGGAAGAGGAGGAGGAAGTGAAGCATGATCTCTTGTTCCTCGATCGAATCGTGGAATATCATCTTCATGTGGAATGCTTGTTCCACGGGATTTGAGAAGACCATAGTTGTCAAACTTTGACATCTACAAAACGGGAGAAAACGAATTCAAGTTAGTTGATTGATTGAGTCCTTAGTAAATCACCCAGATGAGATACTAAGGCTAGGACCCAACACAATATTCTACAACTCGGGAGAGGGATGTCGTAACCCTAATTGCAGAATATTTTAAGGTAAGTGAATGACGATTCACTAATTTCCACCACGAAAAACGAAAAAGAATTTAAGTTTTAAATCTATGAAAACTCCTAGATCCTTTGAGATTCATTGAACTTTCAATGGCATGTTTAAATCTCGATATGCCCCTCTAGTTTGTGACTAGGATGTCGAGGATCACAAAGCGGGTGTGAATAACCATGCAAACTTACATGGTGCCCCCACATGTTACATTCACCTATTCGATGTGCCGGTAAACCACACACGCTCCACCGAACTATGACAAACATTGAGTCACCCTTTGCTACCTTTGCTTAGAACCATTTAGTGTGCCTGGTAAACCACACACGTTCCACTAACGTCTTCGCAAGGGTACAAAGTGTAATTTCATGGAATTGCATCAATTCACTTTTGCCTAAGTAACTAAGATTGGGAATTTTATGAAAACATTTAGTTACTTTTGTACTTTATTATACTTATAATGAAAGGTTTTGTCCTATCCTACCCGTTCGGCTAACGACCCTCCACTAGTCAAGAGTGCGGTGGGTAAGAGTGGATACCCATTCAATCGCCATTTTATAGGCAATTTCCTTAAACACCCCTTATAGACCAGCTTCGTGAATGAGGCCTACTAACGGTAAGACTGACTTTTACTCATACATAATGTTAGACTTTTAATGTTATATATAGTATAAGGTGTATTTTATACTTTTAAAATATTAGGTGGTCAAATTTAACAATTATACCTTTAATTCAATTAAATTGTAAACCAAAACTTTATGGATTTATTAAGCCTCTTTTAATTATACACCTTAATTAATTAATAAAACCATAAGGGTGAGATTTGAACTTTTTCAAAACTATGCTAGAGTTTTAGAATTTAACATTCCTAATTAAACTTTTAATCAACTTTTTTAAATTCCAAAACTTGAGGGCAAGTTTTGAAACATTTCAATACATTGGGGTTTAGAATTTAAATATACATCAAAATTAAACTATTAATCAAAATTTAAATTCCAAAACTTGAGGGCAAGTTTTTGAAACCTTTTTCAAAACATTAGGGTTTTAACTATTTAAATTTCAAAACAACAAAACTTTTTGGGTTCAAATTTAAACTATAAAACCTAAAGGGCAAAATATGAAACTTTTCATAACAACAAGGATCAAATAACAAATAATTCAAATTAACATTTAATCACATAATTATCCATATTTGATTTACTTAATGATTTCTTGCAAAACAATTTATCAATTTAGTCAAAATAATTAATCAATTATCACATAAGGAAACAATTATCTTATTAATTGATAAATATCTTCAATTAGATCAAAAATATAGTCATATATATCAAAAAACCGGATTTATATTGATCTAATATGATAAGGTAACTATCCATAAGCAAAAACAGCAAGAAATCACGAAATACCCTCCATCTGACGAGTTGACTCGTCGAGTCACCTTGGACTCGGCGAGTTCAGCTATGGACTCGGCGAGTCTAGCCTCCAGAAACCCAAAAAAACGAATTTTCCAGATATGCAATGCATCAATACAATTGAAACCAGTCTAGGCTCTGATACCACTGATGGGTTTTGGTCATAAGACATCCTATGTGCTCATACAAACCCTAATGCTTGGATCTAGGTTTCTCTATTGTACATGCTTTGAATCCAAGACTATAAACCCTAATTCTAGCATATGGAAATCAATATTAACATATAATTAGGTTTATGATATTACCTTGATTGTTATGTAGCAATAACAATCCCAATTCCTCCTTAAATTGACTTTGGAAGGCTTAGAGTCACAAGTGTCACTCCTCTAATGGCTCACAAACACCATAAGCAAGAGGATGAAGAGGAGAGAGGTTAGAGGCTGCCCAAAATGTGAGAAACCCTAGCAAGAAGCTTGTCCACGTTTTTGGTCCTTAAGGGATCTATATATAGTGAGGCTATTAGGGTTATCTAACAAGGAAACCCTAATTTGGATGCTTAAGCCCTAAGCAACCCATGGACTCCTTTAATTAGGGCCTTGGACGATTTCCTTATGGGTTTCCTCATAGAATTTGTCCACCCCTTAATACAAGGCAATCCATGGCCCAAATTGCAATTATCTTATAATTACAATTCCGGTCCCTTAAGTTTAATTAATCTCTTTTAGTCACAAAACTAATTACCAATTAATTATTGACTAATATTAATTAAACAATATGATTTCTCCTTTAATATATTATTCTCATAATATATTAATAAATCATATTTAATGCTTTCTCTCCATAATTCATCCTACCAAGTTGCTTTGGTGAAGGCAACCCAAAAGGACCATGCACCATCGGGTCAAGTACATACCAAAATAGTTATGGACTTAGACACTAATCCAACAGCTAGATCTTGTTAGCATTTCCATGTACCAATTTAGATAGAATTGAACAAATATCATTTCATCATTGGAATCACATTGCTAATTTGTCTTGCATGGAGTTGGAGTACTTACAAATCTTGAATCTACTTCATTAAATCAATCATTTACTTATTGCTTTATTCTATAGTTTAAATCATTGCTAATAAATTTCCCCATTCTGTGACCATTTTTGTACCTTACGCAAAAAGGTATAAACACTTGTCCCGTGTCTCTGTGGATCGACCCTACTTACCTTGTACTACATTATTAGTGCATAGTAGTAGTCTTTAAGGAGTTGTACCCTTTATTTGTTGGGTTTGACACGCCTAACAACATTATCCCAAATCAAATATGTTTTTAAGTTGTAAATACTGTGAATGAGACTCATAAACTACTTTATTAAATTGTGAATTAAAGTCTTGAAATATAAGTTTTAAGTTGGATATAATATGACCGTGAATGTATAATTTTTGTATATTAAATTTTGAATTTATTATGTAAATTATGTGTATTAAAATGTGAATTGACTGTATTAAGTTGTGATTTCAATATATTAAAATGTGAATCGACTGTATTAAGTTGTGAATTCATTGTATTAAAATGTGAATTGACTGTCTTAAGTTGTGAATTTACTGTATCAAGTTGTGAATTTTTATAAATTCTTTATTTGGTTCAAAAAAATGAGATGAAAAAAACATTTTACACAAATCTTATTTTATCCAACTTTAAATAAAATATGTAAAATTTAAATTGTGAATATTAATGTAAATAAACGTTGAAAGAAGTAGTAGTATATAGATATGAAAGTATAAATGTAAGTTTTAAGTTGAGAATAATGTTGTTAATATATAATTTATATGTATTAAACAATGAATTTATTATATTAAGTTGTAAATTTTGTGTTTTAAACAATGAATTAACTACATTAAATTATTAATTAAATGTATAAAGCTGGGTTTTTATATGAGTTTTTTGTTAAAATATGATTGATTTATATATGAACTTTTTTGTGAATATAGTAATTTTATGTTTAATAAGTAGGTAAGAATATATTAGGTTTTATAGCTATTATTTTTAATTAGTAAATTAATTGATTTATTAAACTGTAAATACAATATTTAAACTATGAATCCATGATTTTATATACATATCAGATTTGGAAGACAAGATGGTCACGAAAGTGACACATGTAGTTGGTGGCGGTGTGTGGAAGTTGGTGGTGATGGTAGAGCTTGGGTTTTATTTATTTGAATTTGTGAATTAATGTATAATGAATTGTATTAAGTTGTGAATTTTTAAATTAGTGTATAATGGATTATATTATGTTGTATATATTATATAAATTTTGTGTTAAAATATAAATAAATGTATGCATGAAAATGTTAAACTATATATTAATGGATTAATACGTCTATTAAACTGTGCATATGATAATTTAAAAAATGAATACGTCTCATATACGATATATTTTTTAAAGAAATCTATAATTTAAAAGAGAGATTTTTTTTTATTAAATTATCTATATTTTGCTGTAAAATGAAATGATATATGTGAAAAAGTATTAATAAAGAAATAATAGTTATAAGACAAAATTACAAAAATGGTCCTTGTGGTTTGCCAAAAATAACAAAGTTAGTTCCTATTAATTTTTTTTTATGCAAATAGCCCCTGTGGTTTGCAAAACTTGCACAAATGGCCCTTTTTACTAACACCGTTAGTATTCAGCCGTTAGGGACTGAATTAGCAAGGGTATTTTCGTCTTTTCATATATAAAGGGACTGAATTCTCAACTTTGGGTAAACAATAGGGAGTATTTTTGTAATTCTGTCTTAAAATGATAAGAATGATAGAAAATGGTTAGTATTCAGCCGTTAGGGACTGAATTAGCAAGGGTATTTTCGTCTTTTCATATATAGAGGGACTGAATTCTCAACTTTGGGTAAACAATAGGGAGTATTTTTGTAATTCTGTCTTAAAATGATAAGAATGATAGAAAATGACGAAAGGAGGATTCCAACTCGAGACCTCCTTCCCACCTCCTTATTCACCCAAAGATCTAACCAACAAGGCTAGTGCCAAACTTGTTGTATATTTCCGAAAATTAATTAATATTATATAAAAGCGTAAATAATTAATAATAAAAAAATAAAAAAAAAAACATATCTTTAAAAAACAATTAATAAAACAAAATATATTTTTAGCGTATTGTAAAAAATATTTTTTACAAAAAATTTACTTGTTTTTTTTACGTATTTGTTTTACATAAAATATTTTTTTAATGTATTTAAAAAATACGTTTTCGTATACTATGTTATTACATTGCTATGATCCTAAAACATATTTTTACGTTTTCATATAAAAATACGTTTTTTTTTCTTTCACATAGAAAAAAAAAATTTTTACGTATAAAATATGTTTTTTATATATTTAAAAACTACATTTTCGTATAAAATGTTTTTACGTAAAAACATTAAGAACGTGATAACATAACGTAAAATTATGTTTTTGGATCAAATCAAAACGACTTATATTTTTTAGGTAAAACAAACTAAAGACGTTAACAAAACATAAAAAATGCGTTTTTACGTAAAAATGCATTTTTTTTACGTAAAAATTCATTTACGTAAAAATATATTTTTTACGTAAAGCAAACTAAAGACGTTTTTTTACGTATGGGTGATTGTTCCCTCACCCATATAACGTTTTTTTTACTTAAAAACGTTAACATGATAAAATATTATATGAAAACACATTTTTATGTTAACGTCATTAGTTTGCTTTACGTAAAAAATATAATTCATTTTGATTTGATCCTAAAACATATTTTTACGTTATGTTATCACGTTCTTAATGTTTTTATGTAAAAACATTTTATACGCAAATGTATTTTTTAAATATATAAAAAACATATTTTATACGTAAAAAAAACTTTTTTTTTCTATGTGAAAGAAAAAAAACGTGTTTTTATATGAAAAAGTAAAAATATATTTTAGGATCATAGCAATGTAATAAAATAGTATACGAAAACGTATTTTTTTAAATACATTAAAAAACTATTTTATGTAAAACAAATACGTAAAAAACAATGAAAGTTTTTGCAAAAATTATTTTTTTAGAATACGCAAAAATATATTTTGTTTTATTAATTTTTTTTAAATAAGTTTTTTTTATTATTAATTATTTATGCTGTTAAATAATATTAATTAATTTTCAGAAATATATAACAAGTTTGACTTTATCCTAGTTGAATAGAACTTTGGTTGAATAAGGAGGGGTAAAGAGGTCCCAAGTTCGAATCCTTCTCACCTCATTCTTATCATTTTAAAATAGAATTACAAAAATAGCCCCTATGGTTTATTCAAAGTTGCGAATCTAGTCCATTTATACTTGAAAAGACGAAAATACCCTTGCTAATTCAGTCCCTAACGGCTAAATACTGCCTTAGTAAAAAAGGGTTATCTGTGCAAGTTTTGCAAACCACAAGGGCCATTTGCATCAAAAAAAATTAATAGGGACTGACTTTATTATTTTTGGTAAACCATAGGGACCAGTTTTGTAATTTTGTCTAGTCATAATGTTTGTTTTATTAAGCTACGAAGACCACAAAAAAAATACTAACGGCCTTAGTAAAAAGTGTCATCTGTGCAAGTTTTGCGAACCACAAGGGTCATTTGTATAAAAAAATTAATAGGGATTGACTTTATTATTTTTTGGCAAACCATAGGGACCATTTTTGTAATTTTATCTAGTCATAATGTTTGTTCTATTAAGCTACGAAGACCACCAAAAAATGCCACTGGATTTGGTGTTAGTTATACGGTGGTCCGACGTCGGTCCGACAGTGGTTCCACAACAAATGTCAACTAGTTATAAACTAGAAATTAAAAAAGTTTGTTTATTATAATATAAATGTTGGATTTGTCCAAAATGCCTTTAATATAATCATTTTAAAAAAATGGTTCTTAACACTTCAAAGTTCTCATTTGAACCACTCCATATATATATATATATATATATATATATATATATATATATATATATATATATATATATATATATATATATATATATATATATATATATATATAGGATCAAGTTCAAATGAAGGCAGTAAATAAAGTGAGGACATGAAGACATTATTTTTATGTTAATATTCTGCCATTAATCTTCTATATACCGTCTTATGTATTTATTTAGTAATGAATATATGAATAATCATATTTTAATATTAACATTATAACTTACTACAAATAATTATATGATTAATCAAACGCCAAATATTCACGTAAAAATTACAACAATAGAACATATATGTAAAAATTTTAACAGAATAATAACATAAAAATAGTGTCTTCACGTCCTCATTTTATTTGCTGTCTTCATTTGACCCATCCCCTATATTTATATATATATATATATATATATATATATATATATATATATATATATATATATATATATATATATATATATAGAAAGAGAGAGAGAGAGAGAGAGAGAGAGAGAGAGAGAGAAAGTTTAAGTTATATGGAAAACAAAAAGCCTAAAAATAAAAAAAATGCATAATAAAAATACTTAGAGACCACAAAACTTTCTTTTGAATTTTTTATAAAAAAATCACAGCTTTTACTTTAAATTCGCAATTTTTTTTTGAAAAAAACTAACTTTTTAAAAAATAAAAAATTATTTTTATTTTTTTTGCTTCAGAGAACTTTCTAGAAAAAAATATAAAAAAAGTTTTGTGATCTCTAAGTATTTTTTTTATGTATTTTTATGATTTTTAGGGTTTTTTTGTTTTCCAAATATCACTTATATATATATATATATATATATATATATATATATATATATATATATATATATATATATATATATATATATATATATATATATATATATATATATATATATATATATATATATAGGAATAAGTTCAAATGAAGACAGTAAATAAAGTGAGGACATGAAGACTCTACTTTTATGTTATTATTC
This sequence comes from Lactuca serriola, assembly GCF_051521515.1. NCBI lineage: Eukaryota > Viridiplantae > Streptophyta > Magnoliopsida > Asterales > Asteraceae > Lactuca > Lactuca serriola. The sequence continues at coordinate 191,909,221 of NC_136409.1, read as the reverse complement.
TGCCATTAATCTTCTATATACTGTCTTATGTGTTTATTCGATAATGAATATATGAATAATCATATTTTAATATTAACATTATAATTAATACAAATAAATATATGAATAATCATATGCCAAATATTCACGTTAGGATTACAACAATAGAACATATATGTAAAAATTTTAGCAAAATAATAAAATAAAAATAGTGTCTTCACGTCCTCACTTTATTTACTGCCTTCATTTGACCCATCCCCTATATATATATATATATATATATATATATATATATATATATATATATATATATATATATATATATATATATATATATATAACAAAAAATCCTAAAAATAAAAAAAAAATGCATAAAAAAATAATTAGAGACCACAAAAAAAAATTTGAATTTTTTTTATAAAAAAATCATAGCTTTTACTTTAAATTCGCTAAAAAAATTTGAAAAAAAAAACCAATTTTTTAAAAAATAAAAAATTATTGTTTATTTTTTTCAGCGATTTTTCTATTAGAAAAATAAAAAAATAGTTTTGTGATCTCTAAGTATTTTTTATGTGTTTTTATGATTTTTAGGGTTGTTTTGATTTCCAAATAACTCTTCCCTATATATATATATATATATATATATATATATATATATATATATATATATATATATATATATATATATATATATATATATATATATATATATATATATAGGAATAAGTTCAAATGAAGACAGTAAATAAAGTGAGGACATGAAGACACTACTTTTATGTTATTATTCTGCCATTAATCTTCTATATACTGTCTTATGTGTTTATTCGATAATGAATATATGAATAATCATATTTTAATATTAACATTATAATTAATACAAATAAATATATGAATAATCATATGCCAAATATTCACGTTAGGATTACAACAATAGAACATATATGTAAAAATTTTAGCAAAATAATAAAATAAAAATAGTGTCTTCACGTCCTCACTTTATTTACTGCCTTCATTTGACCCATCCCCTATATATATATATATATATATATATATATATATATATATATATATATATATATATATATATATATATATATATATATATATATAACAAAAAATCCTAAAAATAAAAAAAAATGCATAAAAAAATAATTAGAGACCACAAAAAAAATCATAGCTTTTACTTTAAATTCGCTAAAAAAATTTGAAAAAAAAAACAATTTTTTAAAAAATAAAAAATTATTGTTTATTTTTTTCAGCGATTTTTCTATTAGAAAAATAAAAAAATAGTTTTGTGATCTCTAAGTATTTTTTATGTGTTTTTATGATTTTTAGGGTTGTTTTGATTTCCAAGTAACTCTTCCCTATATATATATATATATATATATATATATATATATATATATATATATATATATATATATATATATATATATATATATATAGAGAGAGAGAGAGAGAGAGAGAGAGGTGGGTTCAATTGAGAAAATAAAAAAGGTTGAGAATCGGGGAATCTTTCTCAGCCACTCATTTAATCTAAGCATAAAAGACATGGTGACAAACTTGTAATCGTAATAACCTTCAATCTCAAATAGGTAACTATAGAGAATTCGATAATTGTTCGTTCATCATCAAAAATTTTCCTGCAACCTTCAATAATCATCCAGATTTCTTCAACTAAACCAGAATTTCTTCGTTGTTCATGAAATTGGAATCGGAGTTCTGGACTCGCAGTCACAGTCGGCATTGAGGGACTTAGAATCGGTACTCACAGGTTCCCAATCGGATTTTCGGAAATCAAAATCAAATTGGGAAATCGATCAGAGATAGGATGTCGCATCTGAAGTCGAAATCGAAAGTATATGATGATTTGGAATTATAACTTGATGTTTTTAACATTTTTAAAATAGTTAACTTGTTTGCATTCCAACTGTTTGATGAAATGCATAAACTAAATTACCACGTTATATTCACATATGAATATGTTTTCTCACCTGAATCAATATATGATTATTAAAAACACAAAACAAATATGCAAGTCTGTATGTTATTCATATATGAATAACATATGAAAATTATATATATATTTGTCAAAATACCTTCAAATATTCATAAGTGAATATACCTTCTAATATTCATATGTGAATATACTGTGTAATATTCATAAGTGAATATATATCATCTAATATTCACAAATGAATATACTCTGTAATATTCACATGTGATATACCATGTAATACTATGTAATATTCACATATGAAATATCATTTAATACTCATAAGTGAATATACCATCTAATATTCACAAGTGAATATACTATGTTAATATTCACAAGTGAATTCATCGTCCAATATTAAAATATGAATATACTATGTTTATTATACGCTATATATATATATATATATATATATATATATATATATATATATATATATATATATTCAGGATCATTTGAGACCATGCTAACTATGTGAAACCGTGAGATCAAATCTAAATATAATTTTAAAGTTCAAAATAAAAGGAAAAAGTCCTAAAATTCTTTTTTTAATTATTATTTTCGGAACTTTAATTACCTAAAAAAAATAAAAATAAAAATAAAAAAATTACCGTTTTTTTTTTTTGGAAAATGCGTGAAATATTCTAATAGAATATTACATTATAAATATTTTAATGTAATTTTTTGAATATTATAATATTCTACTAGATTTGTTAGATATGTAGAATATTCTAATATTCTACTAGAATATGTAAAGAAATATTTTTTTTTAATGTTTTGGTATTTTTTTTTTTGGCAAATATAAATTTCGAAAATAACATTTGAAAATTTTCAATTAATTTGCAGTTTAAAAATGTTTTTTTTTATCTACTAAATGAGTGGCTAGGATTGCGTGTCACGGTCTCAGAAAATTAGACTGTCTCACATGAACCTAACCTTATATATATATATATATATATATATATATATATATATATATATATATATATATATATATATATTTGTGTGTGTGTGTGTGAAACATCCCAAAAACACGACCCAAAATTTTTTGTTTTTACATATAATAACGTCATAACACTAAATGTCATATAATAAAAACCATACTTCAGGTATCTCAAAAGACATAATAAAATGTCATATCAAAAACTATATCAAATCATGTCTAAATATCTGAACAAAACTCCCAGGAATAAAGTTGAAGCTGTGGTGTGTGCGACGCCATCATCCTGAGCTCTTCCCTTTACTTGTGGAAGTACCTGAAACTGTAAGCACAAAGCTTAGTGAGCTCCCCCAAACTACCTCATACCAAACAAACATATAAACAACTACTGGGCCCCTACCCACTGCATCGGACGGAAGCCCGGAAACTGCATCGGACCTAAGTCCGGAACTAACTAGGGCCCTGCCCTCTACATCGGACCTATGTCCGAAACTAACTGCCTCGGACCGAAGTCCGGAACTAGCTGCATCAGACCGAAGTCCGAAACTAATTGCATCAGGCCTAAGCCCGGAACTGACTGCATCGGACCGAAGTCCGGAACTACTACACATAGCATACACATATCAATTAACATAACAACATGGACTACATACCGAGTCGGTCCATACCCGAAACACATAACACACAAAACCTGTCTGAGCCAAGAAGGCATCAAACATTCTAACTACTGCATCGGATCGAAGTCCGAAAACTACTACTAATTAATCGGGCCGGCATTGTGGCCTTAGACTCGTTCCTACTGGAAGGAAACTCAACTCGTAGCCTAGCTGCTAAAAGAATTGCTCCGGAATCTGTCTGCTGCGGCTCCGGCTTCACCCCGGCTACAATTTCCATAAGTACCCTCAATCAAATACTGATAATAATACTAAGGGTAAAAAGACTATCTTACCCTTGGTCAAAGTCAACCTATCGGTCAAAGTCAACATTCAATTGACCTGACTCGTCGAGTTGGGTCACCAACTCGTCGAGTCCTTACTCTCACTTTCTTGCTTCATCCTCATCCATGGCTCGCATCTGATGATACCCGGAGCGTAAATCGATCTTGGAAAACCAAGACGCTCCCTGAAGCTGATCAAACAAATCATCTATCCTCGAAAGTGGGTACGGTTCTTCACCATTACCTTGTTCAACTCCCGGTAATCTATACACATACGATGTCACCCGTCCTTCTTCTTCACAAACAAAATCATTGCTCCCCAGGGCGAACTGCTCGATCTGATAAAACCCTTGTCTAGCAGCTCTTGCTGTTGCGTAGACAACTCCTGCATCTCTGGGGGAGCCAACCGATACGGTGCTTTGGCTATCGGAGCCGCACCAGGGATCAGGTCAATCCTGAACTCGACCTGTCTCTCGGGAGGTATTCCAGGCAAATCCTCTGGAAATACATCTGGGTAGTCTCGCACAACCGGAATATCATCAACCGATAACTTACCCTTCTCCCGGGCATCTACAACATAGGCAATATAACCGATGCAACCCTACTGGAGGTAGCGCCTCGCTCTCGCTGCTGAACACAGAACTGGTCCGCGCTGTGGCTTTTCACCCTGAATCACTAACTCTCCTCCACCGGGAGTGCGAACCCTCACCAACTGTAGCTCACAATCTATCACCGCCCCATTGGGGCTCATCCAATCCATGCCTACTATAACCTTATTCCCTCGCAGGGGAATAAGGACCAAGTCTACCGGAAACTTCTTATCGAATAACTGCAGGGAACATCCTCTGTGTACCCTTGCAACCCTAATGGTCCTATCAGCTGCTATCTCAACCTCAAGTGGACAATCTAGCTCCCCTGGAGCTCTGCTAAACCTCTTGCTAAGCGCAAGAGAGACGAATGATCGGGTAGCCCCCGAATCAAACAGTACTGTAGCCGAAATGTCGTTCACTGAGAATGACCCTATACAAAACATATAACCATAAGAAACAATCAATAATAAATGCATAGATAAGGGAGAAATACATACCCTTCACCACGTCAGGAGTCGCTCGCGCCTCCTCTGCTGTTAGCTAAAAAGCCCTACTCTTCGCCACCGACGTCTCAACTCGTCCCTGACGGCCATCTGCAATCCTCAAGGTAGCAGGAGCAGGTGCTGACACCTTCCCTGCAGTGGATAAACTCGGACACTGGGACTTTTTATGTCCCCTCTGATTGCACAAAAAGCAAATCAGATCTGATGCCGCAACGGCGGTAGTAGTGGCTGTACAATCTCTGCTCATATGCCCAGTCCGGCCACACTTGTAGTAACTGGCACTTCCTGCCTTGCACGCCCCATCGTGCAATCTCCCACACTTGCCACACCGACCGTGGCTCTGCTGACTCCTAGCTCTGTGATTTGAACCCTTGGGCTTTTTGCCCGAACTCCCTGAACCTGAAGCCGCCTCCGACTTCCTCTTTCTCTCCATCTCAAGGTCAATCTCTCTCTCTCTCGAGCCCTAGCAATCAAGTCATCCAGCGTTTTACAGCTGGACCGGCTCACAAACTGGCGAATGTCACTCCGCAACATCTCATGATACCGAGCCTTCTTCATTTCCTCATCAGCTACGTACTGAGGAACGAGAAGTGCTCTCTCCCTGAACCTGGAAGTGATCTCCGCCACTGTCTCTGTCGTCTGGGTGAGGTCCTGAAACTCTCCGGCCAACTGCTGCACCTCAATAACCGGTGCAAACTCAGCCCTGAACCTGACAGTAAAGTCAGCCCAGGTCATAGCATCCAAAGCTACGTCATCTCCAATGGCATGTCCGACCTCCTCCCACCAATCCCGTGCCCTGTCTTTCAGAAGACAGGACGCCAATCTGACCTTGTCCCCCTCGGGACATCTGCTCGTGCAGAAAGCGTTGGCCACATCCACCAACCATCTAGTACTCGCTATGGGGTCCCGTGCCCCGTGGTAATCTGGAGCTCCACATGCACGGAACTCCCTGAAGGAAGTGTGCGCGACCCCATCATGGCCGCTACCTCAGCATGGAAAGTGCTCAATCTCTCGTCCATCAAATCTAAGATACCCTCCTTGATTGAACCAAAGATCACAGGAGTCTGCTCAAGTATGGTGCGAGTAATCTCTGAAGAGAGAAACTCCCTAGTCTGCTCATCCAACTGCCCGACCTCCAGGCCTGATTCTGATCCCCCTCCGGCCTCTGAAATGCCGACTGCTGGTCTAGGGCGTAGTACCACCATTCTGAAAACACATCATAATAAACTTCAGAAACATAGGTATATCTCTAGGGATCACTACTACCACAAGTTTCCTGGTCTCATCTCAACTTTCCTTGATTCGAGTACGGATCCTCTGCTTTTAGTAGTACGGGCCCATACTACCTTCCACATCTATCCGTACTTTCCTCAAGTACCGCCTTGACTCCACCAAGTCACTACTACTGCTACTAATCTCTGCTACTCCTATCCTAGGCTTGCCCTAGGGAAATCTCTGACTCTACCCAAACCAGTCCTCAGCTGTTGAAAGGCCCCCTTGTAATGCCAATTAGCCATCACCTGAATACCATCATATGTGGCGAGGCTCAAATAATCCTTCGAGAAAAAGGCCCGTCCCCACAACGGTTAAACTCATACAAGAGCTGCATAATAGGGCCAGATCTAGCACTCTGAGATTATTCAACCCTGTTCACATGTGATGTGACGTAGTCACCTAATGGCTAACTCACATCACTCAGAGCCCCATAAAGCACATAACAATCAACATTCATACATAGGAAACTACTCAAGCAATTCTATCCTCATTACAAGGAATTGTACTAGCATAAAATGCTAAGCTCATACTATCAGGCATAACCTAAACAGGCTATCCTACTGCTGTCTACTCAAAACTACCATGCAATTCTCATAAAGCTGAAACACATATAGCAGTCACATAAGGCATCCTCATAGATCCTCAGTCCTAATCTAGCATGTTGTTCTACTGAAACTGAAACTGATAATCATAGCATAAACTTGTATGGGTAATTTGGGAGTACTTACTTGAGCTCGGCTGATCGCATGCACCACACCCTTTTTTTTCCTTTTCTCAAAACTCTTTCTCTTTTTAGGTTTTTTTTTCAAAATCTTTTTGAAAATATTTCTACCATTTCCTTAGTTTAAGTCCAGCAACACCCAAGAGTGTGCCTGAATCCCTCAAACCAAGGCTCTGATACCAACTTGAAACATCCCAAAAACACGACCCAAAAATTTTTGTTTTTACATATAATAACGTCATAACACTAAATGTCATAAAATAAAAACCATACTTCGGGTATCTCAAAAGACGTAATAAAATGTCATATCAAAAACTGTATCAAATCATGTCTAAATATCTAAACAAAACTCCCAGGAATAAAGCTGAAGTTGTGGTGTGTGCGATTCCATCATCCCGAGCTCTTCCCTTTACTTGTGGAAGTACCTGAAACCAAAACTGAAACTGTAAGCACAAAGCTTAGTGAGCTCCCCCAAACTACCTCATACCAAACAAACATATAAACAACAACCGGGCCCCCGCCCACTGCATCAGAACGAAGCCCGGAAATTGCATCGGACCGAAGTCCGGAACTAACCAGGGCCCTGCCCTCTACATCGGACCTAAGTCCGGAACTAACTGACTCGGACCGAAGTCCGGAACTAGCTGCATCGAACCGAAGTCCAGAACTAACTGCATCAGGCCTAAGCCTGGAACTGACTGCATCGGACCGAAGTCCGGAACTACTGAACATAGCATACACATATCAACTAACATAACAACATGGACTGCATACCGAGTCGGGCCATACCCGAAACACATAACACACAAAACCTTTATGAGCCACGAAGGCATCAAACATTCTAACTACTGCATCGGACCGAAGTCCGGAAACTACTACTAATTACTCGGGCCGGCATTGTGGCCTTAGACCCATTCTTACTGGAAGGAAACTCACCTCGTAGCCTAGCTGCTAAAAAAACTGCTCCGGAATCTGTCTGCTGCGGCTCTGGCTTCACCCTGGCTACAATTTCCATAAGTACCCTCAATAAAATATTGATAATAATACTGAGGGTAAAAAGACTATCTTACCCTTGGTCAAAGTCAACCTATCGGTCAAAGTCAACATTCAGTTGACCTGACTCGTCGAGTTGGGTCACCAACTCATCGAGTCCTTACTCTCACTTTCTTGCTTCAGCCTGTTACTACTCGTCGAGTTTGATATAGACTCGACGAGTTCCTCTTCGAAACTAACACTCAATCAATCTGCATCCGACTCGCCGAGTTGTATGAACAACTCGTCAAGTTCTCCTTCAACATATAAACACTCTGACTGTGACTCGCCGAGTTGTATGAACAACTCGTCAAGTCTGTTCTTGAGGCATGAAGATTGCCTTGGACTCGTCGAGTCAGGGAATTGACTCGCCGAGTTCTTCCACGAATGAGTCTAACCTCTAGCTCACTGAGTCCATCTCTCACTCATTGGTTCCACTCGGCATAACTCGAAAAGGGAAAAACAGGGGACTCGCGACTCGACTCGCCGAGTCGTATACATGCAATCACTATATACTCGATTTTGCTTGAAACCAGTTCATTCCATTCATAGATCTGGGTTCTTGGGGCTTGATTAACATGTAAATTTTCCAACTTTACGTGTAAATAACATCAAATGAAGGTTTTAAGGCTCAAAGCACACTATAAGAGTAGATCTAGAGCTTTCATGCAAAATGGCTCCATAAAGGTACTAGATCTAAGCTTCTGGAACTCAAACCTAGCTAGATCCGAAGGCTATTCATCTCAATGAGTCCTCTATGCTACTACCAAGCCAAGAAATGGTTCAAGAATAGCTTTAATGGCTTTCCAAAAGGAATTAAAGAATAGAAACAGAAAAGGGGTCGAGTTATACCTCACTATACTCTGAAATGCCACAAAATCTTGGATCTCCTTCTTCTCCTCTTGATCTACCTTCCTTCTTCTCACAAGATCTTCAAAGAATCACACCAAAACACATAAAAAGCTAAGAGAGTTCTAGGGTTTCGAGAAGGATGCTCTGGGGGGTGATGGGGGCTGACTTGGGGTCCCAAAAGTTGTTTAAATAGGATGCAAACCCTTGAAATTAGGGTTTCATCCAGACTGGCGGACTCGTCGAGTCCAGAATATGGACTCGCCGAGTAGACAATTTAAACGTGCTCAAAATCCCGACTCTACTCGACGAGTCTGGCTACTGACTCGTCGAGTTCCTCTTGAAAACTTGAAAAAAAATATTTAGATAACATACCAGAATTTGGGGTGTTACAGTGTGTGTGTGTGTGTGTGTGTGTAGGAAGGGTCATTTGAGAATCTATAGTTTCCTGAGAACCCGAGAACCAATTTTAGACCATTAGATAAAAAAAATAGAAGGCTGTGATTTCTAATGGCAGCTTTGTACATAACTGTGAAAAAAAAAGAGACGGGGGGTATCCATGTTTTTCTTAGCCAGGGGTGTTATCGGCATTGAAATACATCCAAACTCTTTCTCTCTCTTAAAAACCAATGTCACACCTGTAGATCTTCAACGATCTCTCCCTTTCTCCCTCTACCCTGCCTTCTAATCACGACCAAATTATGATAGAATTGATGAGCCTGATGTTGCCTGCGGTGAGAGATCTCCTTACATCGTCGCCTCACCTCATCGTTGATGTTCTTATACGATGTTTCCTTACCAATTCCATATTTGGACCCATCTCATCTGCTCTCCTGATTCTCTAGATCCTTAATTTATCATCGCCTCCGCCCTTCCAGTGCCTGACATCGGTCATGAGTCTGTCGCCTTATGGATTCAATATCAAATTTCACTTGACGTGTTGAAGATCGAAAGGAAATGAAGGTGAAAGTTGTTCTGTTCCGGCGAGATGTTTTCTCATAAATAGTTATCTCTGATGTCCCTGTATGCTTGGAATTTGAAATCAAATTTTTTATCAACTCCTGTGACCTTGTAATCGTCGAGATCAATCATCGGTGTACTCTTAGATTCTAATGTTTCATGTTGCTTTTATATTTTGATCTCGGTTATTCCAACATCTGTTTAATTTAGTATGTTTTGGTTACCATAAGAGGGTGAGGGTGAGAGTGAGATGTGAAGGCTATCTAATTAATCACTTATATCCACCTCAACTGATTTCATAAACAATTCAAATTCTTGCTGATGAGTCCAACTGGAGTAACTGATATGGTGGTTATCATCGTTTTCCTCAGGATTTGCTGACATTGACCTGTTGGTGACGAATTCAAATTGTTTTTTTATGAAATGCCCAGAAGGTGTTTGATGTTTTGTCCATATGTAGTTCTGTTTGATCGGGGTAGGATTAATAGTCATATCTTCTCTCACATGTTTGATTACCTCCTTGAAATGATCTTAGTGAACATATATGTCTGGAGCTCTTGCTCTAGGGTGTAATGGTTTTCAAGTTAACAATTATCATATATGTGTTGATATTCTTTATGTTCTTCTTGCAGTAGAGTAGAGTGTAAGTCCATTAATAAAGCTTGGAATTGAAATGACGGCTACACCCATGTTGCCACCAAACTTAGGACCTGGAGATGGAAATGCTCCAGCAGCTCCGCTTCCACCAGAGACAGACATAACCGGAATATGCTTTAGGTATAAATTATGGTTACACACATACCCACTTGACTGCAATCTTGTCTTTGATTACTTTGCACTTTCTCCTTTCTATGATTACACATGCAACAATGTGATTACACATGCAACAATGAATAACTCAGGATGCGCTCAATTCACCCTTTAGACATCTCTCATCTTTCGTAAGTTTTTCTTTCCATTCAGTTTTCAATTCAAGTGTTATCTCTAATCTGTATAGAATGATATTATGATTTAGTCTTTACATACAGTAGAATGAGAATGACCCAGATCACGCTCAAGGGAACGTGCTAGGGATTATTGATCGTCAAAGGTATCTTTTTTTTATAATAAAATTTACTTATTAGTGTTTAGTATATATGATGAAATGGAATCACAAAGGAATGGAATGAAGAAGGTAATTAGAAAACATAAAAAAGTTATTTTTGAAACTAAACTTTTAATCAAATAAAGATACACGACTACATTTATGTATTTCAATTAGTGTAACTAATATTTTTGTTATTTTTGGAAAATAAAAAGAAGAATCTAATTGAAGTTTGAAATTATTTAAAAACATTAAAATATTTTTGAAGATTATATAAGTAATTTTATTTTTGTATATAAAAGTTCTTTATTATAGTGATTCACATGTAAATAACATGTGATTTACATGTAAATATCATGTGATTCACATGTAAATCACAAGTGGATCACATATGAATTACATGATTCACATGTAAATCATATGAGATTCACAAATAAATCACATGTAAATCACAAGTAAATCACATATGGATTACATGATTCACAAGTAAATCACATGTGATTCACATGTAAATCACTAGTGAATCACATATGAATTACATGATTCACATATAAATAATATGTAATTCACATGTAAATCACAAGTGAATCACATATGAATTACAAGTGATTCAAATGTAAATCACAAGTGAATCTTAAAAGATATAATTACATGTGAATCTTACATGAAATAATCATATATGAATCTTACATGATTTATACATATGTTTTTTGTGAATGTTTTTGCATTAATCAATTTTTTTTTTTAATTTTCTTGTAGATTTGGAAGAATATTGGGAAAAAATTGCAGAGGTGAAAAGTGATAAATTGAAGAAAATATAGAAATCTTAACACCAAGACATGAAAACGCTTTGAAATTTTGTAGCATTTTTTATTTTTTATATTTTATTTTGTATGGAATAAAATACTTGTACTATTGTGTTTATAGATTAGCAAGTAAAAATTAGTTTTTTATGATTTATTTACGAGTATTATAGTATAAGAAATACATATACATGCACTTGAAAAAATATGTAGATATGCTCCTAAAACATTGATTTTTTTGGTTAAATAAGCTACAGTTTTTTTTTTTAAAAAATATTCTAGCTTTATTTTAATTTACTATGTTTAAAAAGTTTCCTGTTTTTTTTTCAATGCAGTTTTTTTTAAAAAAATATATTTTTTTACTTTTTTTTTTAAATTTTATGCTTTCTAAAAAGTAAAAAAAATCTGCAATTTAAAAAAAAAAAAACAAAAATTATTTTTTTATAAAAAAAAATTCGTAAATTTGTTTTATAATGTTAATTTGAGATCTTTTTATTAATATTTCCAATAATACAAAAAATTACATGGGATTGGTATGATGACAATCATACCCTTAATGAGTTAATCTTGATCCAACGTTCTACCTTTAGTTCTCAGGTTCTCGGGAAACTATGAGTTCTCAACGGATCTCAACTCTCTCTCTCTCTCTCTCTCTCTCTCTCTCTCTATATATATATATATATATATATATATATATATATATATATATATATATATATATATATATATATATATATAGTAGTTGTGTGACCCGTATGTTATACGGGTTGGATAAAACAAAAAAAAAATTAAATATGAAGGTTTAAACAAAAATTTATTTAAATTTGAAATTTGAATTTAAAAGGAAAGATATTCAATAGTATATGAGGTGTAATATTGTAATTTAATGGTTATTTTTTAATAAGACAATTATTAATTGATGTGTAAATATGATGTGTTAATTAAAAAAAGATAAACAACGAGAAAATGACACATGAAAAAAAACATTTATTCAAAAATACCAAAAAATAACATGTGTCCAAGTTAACGAGAGAATGACACATGAAAAACTTTTTTTATTTATTAAGAAAATATATATAAAGTGAGCTGGGGATTATTAGGACGTTGCATACTAAGCCGTGTTTTGGGATGGTTGGACCCAGCCGGCCCGAATCAGTTTGTTTGTACAGGCAGCTCATTCACAGTAGTCCTGTTGAAACCATACCATCCAACATGGTGAGCACGACAATAGACAATTAGCATCCAATAGTCCATTTAATAAAGAAAAGAGTAACTGTTGATTTTTTTTTTAAGTTCTTTGTGATTCTTTTTTTTTAAGATACCATATCTTTTTTTCTTTTTTACTGTCCAGCTATTTATGTATTTAACTAATAATTTATTGGATTGGATGAAACATGAAATTCTAATTAAAAATGTTATACCATCTATAGCTACATAAATAATTCAATAGAACCTTTTTCTTTGTAACATATTGCTATCAAGTTGTTGAACAAAGAGACTGTTGTGGTACGTACTTAGCATAAGATGTTAAAGGAATCCAAGGGTGTTTGGGATTCGCTTATCTAACATAAACATATATTTTGTAGTAAACTGTTTATTTAATTCAAGAAACATATTTATTTTATAAAACCAAACACTCAGAAGTCAGCATTAATACCATATCACAATAAACTAACAAGGAGCACCCTAAAAAACGCTTTGGTTAATTACAACCGTCCTCAAATAAGTCCATTCTCTAAAAAGGTTAAAGATGTTGGTACACACTACACACTAAAAGAAATTCAATTAAAGCATCAATCATTTAACTTAATTTGAATCCAAAATAATATGCTAAACACAATATATATATATATATATATATATATATATATATATATATATATATATATATATATATATATATATATATATATATATATATATATATAGGAAAAGTGAATATACCCTTAAGGGTATACAAGCTTAGGTACCCAAACTCATCATATCACGTCGTTTTGTATCATATATGCACATTGTAATCGTCCAATATTCTTCTAATTCAACTTCTAACTTAATTTATTTCCAAGATTTTTATAAAATTTGCATTTATCTTCCTCTTACTTAATTTTCATTTTTAATTATAATATATATAGCATAGTAGGTGTGATGTAAGAGAAAGATAACATTGAAATTTCGAAAATCTTGAAAGTAAATCAAGTTAAATGTTGGATTTTAAGAACATTATAATGAATATATCAAACAAAACGACGTATTATAGTGGGTTTGGATTTTAAGAACATTATAATGAATATATAATGTGATATTATTAAAGCATTATATAACTTTTGTTTGGTATTATAACTGTGACGCCTTTAGGAAAACAACATAAACTTGTTTGTTAGGTAAAAGTAAAACATTTTACTGTGCGACTTTTGGTTCATTTCCTAAATGATGGTTGAAAGTTGAAACTTATCGATCTTTCCTCCGGAGTCTTGAAAGAAAAAACGAAGTTTCATGTGTACATGAACTCTTTTATTGCCCCTGGCCTTATAGTCAACAAACGGATATCTAAAACTCATTTCTTCGATATATATACCAACACAGCCATAGAAATTACACAGTCTTGAAAATAAAAAGGATAAGTGATGATTTCGATTATTTATCATCATCATATATACTTAATTCCATTGGCTTTTTAGTTATTCCGTATTCGTCAAAATGAAGAAACGGTTACTTTATCGTTTGTAACGGTTACTATATCTTGAAGAAACTTCATTAATCAATTATGTATAAATGAACTTAACGAACATATCAATATTACAGGAATATATGATCGATGGAAAAAACGCTACTTTTTTTTTTACAAATGAGTTTGATCTGCTTCCAAGATCATATATAAATCAACGTGTTAAAATATAACAAAAACTTATTAACAAAACACATACGATCATATACTATGACTTCGCCTTTTCCTGGACGAAGATGAAGAAACCCTAATGGTGAACAGTCGGAAAAACGCATCAACCTCTTCTCGCCTTGTTTTTTCGAAGAACTCCTCCGATGATTTTTCACCATCTTCCGTCGACCTCCTTCTTCTCTTACATGGCGGTGGTGGTGGCAAGTGGAACCGCGGAGACTGGATCTTGTGATCTTTAGAGGTCGGAGTTTGACAATCGTAATCTTCTTCTTTTACTGGTGTTACCAGCTGGTTGTTTGACTTTGATGCTTCTTCATCATCATCCATCCGATCGCCAGGTTTTGCCATGGATTTTAGGTTAGATTAAGCTTCATGATCTTGCGGAGAGAGAGAGAGAGAGAGAGAGAGAGAGAGAGAGAGAGAGAGAGAGAGAGACTCCTCTTTGTACAATTTTGGGCCACTTAATCGTATGTTTTCTCCCACGTTTAAATGTTCATTTGTTGTCCAATTCAACGATTGTAAGAATATTCAGAGTTTTAATTATCAACGATTCGTTATTAAAGAAAAAAAAAACATATAGCTTCTCATTTTACTTAAAAAAAACCATCTAAACGGCCTCCTAAACGGGTCTAAGATTTCATGTGATAGTTCATTCATAGAAGATCACCAATATTTTGGATGTGCTAATTTTTAAACCATAAATCTTTGGTGTAAGATTTTGCATCAACCGAATAGACCTTCATGACAGGGTTCTTATTTTATATAGAGTTATTTACTAAAACAATTATATATTCTATTATGCAAACAATAAGATAATATAGAGAATTAATATGGTTTTGTCGATATAACATATGGCTGTGGACAGAAACCGAAGAACCTTTTAATTAATTGACTATTTACAAAAATATTACAATGGAAACAAGTTTTTTTTTTTCTTTTTTTTAACTAGGTTTTTGTTTCAAAAAAATATTATAGAAATATATTAGTTTTTAAATATATATCTTGTTAAAATAAGTTGCCCACCATTTCTAACATTTTCTACTCCAAAACAAATTATATATTTTCATTTATAACCCTTACATGTTATTAATTTAACCAACTTTTATCTCATTTTATTTATATCTTTCATAATTGAACAATTTATTATTTTACCATTATTAAATATTATACATAAATTAATTTATTTCATAATATATGATTACATCTTATGTATTTTTTTTACGAATTATACCCTTAAATAGATCTTACAAACACCTTCAAATAGATACAAATATTAAATATATTGCAACATAAAGAAATTACAAGAACTATTAAAAACTATATTACAATACAAATTAAGTGTAAATTTACAATACAAGTTAAACAATAACTTACAACATTAATTTAAAATGTTATAAAATTCATACCACATTGAATCTTGACTTTAAAATTCGACGATTCTTCTATTATGAAGAGGTTGGTTACATAGTCTACATTTGTGAGGTTCGTCGGGATGACGAATGTCCATCCCATTATGAAATCGATTTGCATGCCTTTGGTCTCAATGAATATAAAGTTTCAAGTTACCTGCTTCAATCTTCCAATCCAACTCCAACCAATAACCAACGTGGGAAAGTGGGACAAAAGATAACGTATATTGTTGTTTATACATCGTAGTAGTGTACACAACATTTACAATATAAAGAAGTGTTGGATTAGTGTCTAAGTCCATAACTATTTTGGTATGTACTTGACCCGATTATGAGCATGACCCTTTTGGGTTGCCTTCACCATAACAACTTGTAGGATGAATTATGGAGAAATAGGATTAATTATGATTTATTAATATATTATGAGAATAATATATTAAAGGAGAAATCATATTTTTTAATTAATATTGGTCAAGAATTAATTGAGAATTAATTTTGTGGTCAAAAGAGATTAATTAAACTTAAGGGACTGGAATTGTAATTATAAGATAATTATATACGGGAAAGTGCACAAGGGAGTTTGTCGCTCCAAGGGTTTAGGCTGCTACAAGGTAGCAGGGTTGGTCATTTCAGCAAAAGGTGATAAGGATTCTTGGGTATATTCGAATATTTGGAATGTCAGCTCGATATGGTGTTAAGCACCCAAGAATGAAACTCAGATTCTGGTTCCGACTCAGGATCAGAGCCTAAACCAGTCGATGCGCGATTGTGGAAGTTCATCTCATCGGAGATTACTTGTGGAGTTTGGGAATGGACCTTGTGTTGGATTAGTGTCTAAGTCCATAACTATTTTGGTATGTACTTGACCCGATTATGAGCATGGTCCTTTTGGGTTGCCTTCACCAAAGCAAGTTGATAGGATGATTTGTGGAGAAAGAGATTAATTATGATTTATTAATATATTATATGAATAATATACTAAAAGAGAAATCATATTGTTTAATTAATATTAGTCAAGAATTAATAAGAATTAATTTTGTGGCTAAAAGACATTAATTAAATAAAGGAGGCTAGAACTGTCAATTGTGTGGTAGTTGGATATTGGGCTAATGGACTCCATAGAGGTTGGAATGGATGAAATTTATGAGGAAGCCCATGAGAATTCGTCCAAGGCCTCTAAGGAGGGAGTCCATGAGCTGCTTAGGGCCTAAGCAGTCAGATTAGGGTTTCCTAGTTCAAAACCCTAATAGTCTCACTATATAAAGACCCCTAGGGCACCCCAAAAAGTGGCTAAGCATTCCTTGGAGTTTCTTGGACGTTTTTGGTGCCTCATTCTCCTCTCCTAAGGCATCCTCTTGTTCTTGGTGTTTGTGAGCCATTAAAGGTGTGACACTTGTGACACTAAGCTTTCAGAAGCCAATTACAAGAAGGAATAGATTGTTATTGCTACATAACAATCAAAGGTAAGATCTAAACCCTATACTATGATAATATTGGTTATTGTATGCTAGATCTAGGGTTTATGGCTTTGGATGATCATTGCATGTTCATCAGACAAATTAGATCCAAAACTTTAGGGTTTGCATGTACACCATAGGAACGATGTAGTGCTCAAAACCCATTAGTGGTATCAGAGCTTAGGTTGTTTGCTTGATGTATTTGATGCTTGTATAATCATTCATTGCCTGAAAATAGAAGTTTTTGGTCCTCTGCCTGCTGCCTGACTGACTCAGCGAGTCAGGCTGACTCGGCGAGTCCCGGGGTCAGGCAGAGAATATTTCGGGATTTTGACCTGGTTTGCTGTGGGATAATTACCAAAAATGTTTTTCAATAATAATCCGAATTTTATCAATATTTGGTGATTATCCTTAACAAAATAGAAGATAATTGTCAAAATTAAGATAATTACTTGTTTTATAAGATAAATATTAATTATTTGTAATTTTGTTTTGAATTATCTTGTAAGAAGTTGAATTAGGTCAACTTTAGATAATTACCAATTATTTGATTAATTTAATTATTTGTAATTTGTTCTAGATAGTTTTCAAAAGTTTCAAAACTTTCCCTCAAGTTTTGGAATTTAAATTTTTAATTAAAAAGTTTAATTTTGAAATATTTAAATTCTAAACCCTAATGTTTTGAAATGTTTCAAAACTTGCACTCAAGTTTTGGAATTAAATTTTTTTGATTAAAAGTTTAATTTTTGAAATTTTAAATTCTAAAACCCTAGTTTTGAAAAGTTCAAATTACACCCTTATGGTTTTATTAAGTTAATTAAAAGTATAATTAAAAGAGAGTTAATAAATCCATAATGATATGGTTTATATTTAAGTAAATTAAAAGTGTAATTTATAATATTAAACCACCTAGTATTTTAAAAGTGTAAAATACACTCTTATACTATATATAACATTAAAAGTCTAATATTATATATGTATAACTTAAACTGTTAGTCTTACCGTTAGTAGATCTCATTCACAAAGTCGATCTATAAAGGGGGTATAAGGTTATGACCTATAAAATGGTCGTTTAATGGTTGTCCTCTCTGACCCACCGCTTCCTTAATTAGTGGAGGGTCGTTAGCCGAACGGATTGGATAGGGCAAACCCTCTCCTAATTAAAAGTATAATGAATGTTAAAGTAACTAAATGTTTTACAAAAAAAATCCCAATCTTAGTTACTTTATGCAAAAGTGAATTGATGCAATTCCATGAAATTACACTTTGTACCCTTGTTAAGATGTTAGTAGAGCATGTGTGGTTAACCAGCACACTAATTGGGTTCTAAGCAAAGATGGCGAAGGGTGACTCAATGTTTGTCATAGTTTGGTGGAGCGTGTGTGGTTAACCGACACATCGAATAGGTGACTGTAACATTGGGGGCACCATGTATGTTTGCATGGTTATTCACACCCTGTTTTGTGATCCTCGACATCCCAGTCCCAAATTGAAGGGCATATCGAGATTTAAACATGCTATTGAAAAGTTTAATGAATCTCAAAAGATCTAGGAGTTTCCAATACATTTAAAACTTAACCTTCTTTTTCGTTTTTCATGGTGGAAATTGGTAAATTGTCATTTACCTACCTTCAAATATTCTTCAAATTGGATTACGACATCCTTCTTCCAGTTTGTAGAATATCGTGTTGGTTCCTAACCTTAATATC
Organism: Lactuca serriola; assembly: GCF_051521515.1. NCBI lineage: Eukaryota > Viridiplantae > Streptophyta > Magnoliopsida > Asterales > Asteraceae > Lactuca > Lactuca serriola. Next base: position 191,890,081 of record NC_136409.1, on the reverse strand, counting down.
TCATTTGGGTGTTTTATTAAAGACTCAATCAACTAACTTGAATTTTCTCCCGTTTTATAGATGTCAAAGTCTGACAACTATGGTCTTCCTGAATCCATTGGAAAAAGTTTTCCACGTGAAGATGATGTTCCACGATTGGATTGTGGAAATGGCAATCATGCTTCACTTCCTCCACCTCCTCCAATAATTCTCCCTAACCCACATGATTGAAGACTTGAAAAGTTCAAGGTCACTCAAGCCCTATTGGCAATAAGACACAAAGATGGAAAGTTTGTGTGTGCACACGTCTCAAAGATGAATTGACAAGTTAAGGATGTTGGGTGTCGATGTCTCAAGGAAGTTGGTCGTTGACTTCATTCTTCAATCACTTCCCGAATCATATGGTAAGTTCATTAGAGAGTACTATATGATGGACTACGACATGACCCTTATTGATTTGACTTATTTTCTTATTGTTGCTGAATTAGAAATGATTTGGCGCACTTGTCGAGCAAATTGGTTTGATAAATCAATATCCCAACCTTCTATGGGCAATGGCAACATTGGAAGTCTAGAAAAGTTTTCTCTATGTAAGAGAAGGGATGAGTCTGAGATAGTCCTGTGTACCATTCCAAAAGAGTCCATATGTTTCTACTGCCAAAAGAAGGGGCATTGGTTACGAAGCTGCCCTGACTACCTAAGAGATCTAAGAGATGGGAGAGTCAAGATGTATGACTCTGCTTCAGGCAAAATCCACTATTTAACTTCATTAAGTTTTTATTTGGAGATTCTTAATACATGATGTGATAAGATTACATTTTGATGTTTTGAAGGATCGAAGAAAAGAAATGAAGCTTAAAGGAAGGAGCGAGTTGAGTCTGATCACGAAGAAATGGATTACGATCGCATGGATTCGATAATCAGATTTTTGAGTTGCTGCTTAGAGTTATGATAAATTGCTTAGGAATATGTAATAGCATGGTTTTCATTTGCATTGTAATGATATATTTTTCCGCAATAAAATAAATTTTGATTTTGTCTTATTTATATTTCCTTGCAATGGCAATTGTGAAAATTGATATCTGTGTGTTTCTATTATAAGCAATATTAAATGGATGTGATTCTTAGCTATGTTATTTATGGTAATGTCATAATTTTCTAAGTAAGGAAAGATTCCCATCGCCCAAGTTTCATTTGGACAGAAGCTTGGGATCATATGATTTGAATCGTGTGATGTATGGAAATCTTGGTACTTAGAAATTTTAAGGCTAATTCCTTAACAAAGAGTCAAGTGAAGGACTAGGAGATCGAGTTCACAATGTTGTACACTGGTCAATTCCACCAAAAATAACAATAAGATTATTCGTCATGATTTACTAAAAGTCTAGTAAATGTGGTTATACTTACAACATTAAGTGTAATTCTGAATCATTGAAAATTTTCAATGAATGGAAGAATGAATAAGTAGAATCAATGAAGGCAGAAATATAAAAAGTTTCTCCAATCTAAGAAGAAGGGAGAGTACTTTTGTATCGTGTTTTATGATCGTCTTGGTAATCGTAGGAACCATATTACAATTCATCATCTAAGGACACCTTATTGCACTAGTTTGGCTAAGAAGAGGAATCGAGAATTGTTGTAGTGGTTAAGTCAATAAGATGTATTGTAATTCGTTCCAAAATCAAGTCTTAGAGTCATACTCCAAGATAGTGACTTGAGTGGCATAATCTTAAGTAGGAATTTTCTTACACTTGCACATTTTGGTAAGTTGTGATGTCTTGAATAAGACAAAGACCAACTAGTACCAAATTGCGTGTAGGTTTTGTCTTGATATAGACACACACTGACTCTTGGATATTTTTTTTGTTAAGAAATCTTTCTTGATAAGAGAATCTAATATGTCAAGAGGTCAGTGGGAGTCTTAAGATCTTGAAAAGTTTCAAGAACTAATCGAGAGTAAACCTGCTATTAATTACTAGCACACGACTGGAGGTTTCTAACCTATCGTGTTGATATATTCTTGTTTCTGTGTCATTCCAGTTTGGTCAACTATGCATGCGAGTTTTATGAGTTCTCAATAGGTTGCATAGGGTCAAGGCACCTTAATCAATGGAAAGTACATTGAAATGTAGGGGTGAGCTGCTCAATAACTTGGAAGCAATGGTAGGACCCTTGATGGCAAGAAATTAAGAATGGACAAGTTCGATCCATAAGAGTTTGGATTTGTCACAATTATTTTCTTATGATTATGGTTATGAAAAATTCACATGGATAGGAACACATACACTACAAAATCTAAGTGTCATAAGGTTTCTCTCCTTCATGAAAATGATTGTGAGGAAACGCTTTCACTAAGAGAGATTTTGAAGATAGCATTATGTAATTTGCATTTCTCAAATTCGATTATGATTAGGCATCCCTCTTCATAGTTTGAATTGTAGGAAATGGCAAATGGGTCTGAACATTGTAGACTTATTGTTATAAGTTCTAAAATTGTTTAAACACACATATAGTTTATCTAAGGATAGGTGTATGAGTTCGAGAAGCTTAGATAAAGGCTATTCGAAGCGTCTCGGTTTCAAAAATCTGAACTTTTGTAAATAAAGTCAATAAGTATTGGTTTCTAGAAGTCCAGTTAATTTCTGAATACGTGTCAAAGCTAGTGGGAGCATAAGTGTTATGCTTGTAAAAGATATAATCATTATGTGAGTGGGAGCATGATAATTATGGTAAGTATTGCGAGATAGCAATATTAATTATAGAAAACAAAAGGTTCAATTCGCAAAGTTGTAAGGGTTGAAAAGTTGTTTTGCTATAATTAAGGGAGAGAATTTCATTTCAGTTCTAAAAGATTGGATTGATTTTTTATTTAACTTAGTCATATAAAATTAAGATTGTGTTCTCAAATTCGATTATGATTACGGCATCCCTCTTCATAGTTTGAATTGTGAGAACATGGCAAATAGAGATATTGTAGTAAAAGACTGGTCAAGTATCACGTCTTTATGTAAGACATTATGAATCATATCCCATATGCTTCGAGCATAGGATCGATTGCATATGCTATAATATTTGCGTGTTCTAAAATTTTACAAATGCCTAGGGCATTAAGAGGGAAAAAGGATTGGAACCAGATATGACTAAAGTTGATTAATCAACTGTCAAGATGACAATCTAAGGTTCGCTAAGGATTGGTCGCTTATGAGCAATTGGAAGTATAGTAATGGAAGGACCATACCGACATTATTATTATTATTAGATATGATTCTATTAATAATGAGTTGTCATATGGTAAATATAGAGTTGTTTCTATATTAGGAGTTAGACTTTAAGAATCTCTATGTAGATTAGAAACTTTTATGCAAGAAGGATGTTTAAAGGAATGTTCTTTGAATGTGAGACTTCATGTTTATGGAATTTTCTTGCAACAATCTCCAATAAATGACTTTGTAATTTCATTGGCAAAGTCTTTGTAACTTTGGTGCTATGACATTACGAAAAAATCGTTGCATAAAATGTTAAAATCTAACAAGTGGCAAGAATTTGGTATTCTCACACTTGTGGTAAGGATTGGGAATTATGAAATGAGCGTGATTGAAAATGTTAATCAATTATACAATTTCACAAAGTAAGGACCATAGGTAAACATAGTGTGCATGCTAAAAGCATGGGACAACTGTTGTTATAATTCAAGTAATAAGTTGATTACCCGAACATTATACAATGAATAATGTGTAATCAATATGGTGATTAAATAAAAGGAGTTTTATTTATACTCATAAGTTTAGGGCCATATTGGGTTCGATTATTCTTGTGTTTCACTTTGCGTGTTTTGATATCCTGAATAATAAGATTATTTGAACGTTCCACGGTAGCTCATACTTTGGGAGTAGGTATGAAAGAAGATTGTCATGAATTGGTTTGTAGATTGCCTAAAATGTATTATACGTAGCAAATGTTTGTTGCAACGTTCATGAGTGATTATGTATATGATTTGAGCATTGGATTAAACCCACGGTCACTTGGATCGCTTCATTGATTTTATCACAAGTGATTTGTGAGACCATAATATCTTATATTCTTGAAACCGAGATGTGTGAGTTATATCTTGCGAGTCAGTTACACATTGATAATATGTAAACGCACCAATAACTTGGTGTTATAAAACGTATTGTTATGTGTGATTCGGTGAGTGAGTACAAGCAAACATTGAGTCAAATTTTATCCATTCCTTTTATCCAAAATGGGATAAAAGCAATATATGTGGGCCCCTCGATGATTTAGTGATGACACCTAAGCGCTTGGCCAAGTCGGGACTACGTCGATGTGTTCAATTGTAGTCTGTTGTCAGTCGTCATAAATCGAAAATCGGGAAACAACACATGAACAGTGAGTATGATTTAAATCCATGTCTCAATTTATATTATATCTAGAATGGAGGAATATATGATCCCTTATCTAAAGGACACGCTTCTGATAAGATCAGAGTTGACAACAGCTTTTTAAAGCTACGATTGCTAATCAGGTTTGAATTCATACGCAGAATAGTTGTTAGACTTATCTAAGTGGGAGTCTGTTGGATTAATGTCTAAGTCCATAACTGTTTTGGTATGTACTTGACCCGATTGTGAGCATGGTTCTTTTGGGTTGCCTTCACCAAAGCAACTTGATAGGATGATTTGTGGAGAAAGAGATTAATTATGATTTATTAATATATTATTTGAATAATGTAATAAAAGAGAAATCATATTTTTAATTAATATTAGCCAAGAATTAATAAGAATTAATTTTATGGCTAAAAGACATTAATTAAATAAAGGGGGCTAGAACTGTCAATTGTGTGATAGTTGGATATTGGGGTAATGGACTCCATAGAGGTTGGAGTGGACGAAATCTATTGGGAAACCCATGAGAATTCGTCCAAGGCCTCTAAGCAGGGAGTCCATGGGCTGCTTAGGGACTAAGTAGTCAGATTAGGGTTTCCTAGTTCAAAACCCTAATAGCCTCACTATATAAAGACCCCTAAGGCATCCAAAAATGTAGCTAAGCATTCCTTGGAGTTTCTTGGACATTTTTGGTGCCTCTTTCTCCTCTCCTGAGTCATCCTCTTGCTCTTGGTGTTTTTGTGCCATTAGAGGTGTGACACCTATGACACTAAGCTTTCAAAAGCCAATTACAAGAAGGAATAGATTGTTATTGATACATAACAATCAAAGGTAAGATCTAAACCCTCTATTATGATAATATTGGTTATTGTATGCTAGATCTAGGATTTATGGCTTTGGATGATTATTGCATGTTCATTAGACAAACTAGATCCAAAACTTTAGGGTTTGCATGTACACCATAGGAATGATGTAGTGCTCAAAACCCATTACCTTGGTGGTCTTTCGTTCAACCAAGGAAGGGATTTGGGAGCTTTTGACCGTCGTCTCGAGGCCTTTCAGGCCAAATTCGTCGTGGGACAGTTAGGGGTTCATCTAAAACCCAAGGTCTATGGATTCTTAGAATCCTTCAGGAAGGAGGAACCTACTGTTAGTTCCTATCATCGGGTCCGGAAAGAGTTTTGTATTGTGTTCTCAGGATGGTCTAAGTATCTCTAGAGAAGGTGATTAGTATTCCTCCAAATGTTGCGGGTATGTTATCTTCTACTGCTAATTGATGGATGATGGTAATATGTATTGCTTTGGAATTGTGGGTGAGTTTGGATAGGTCAAATCTTGGGTCAGTTTTATGCTTGTGGCTGGGTTTTCAAGGATCATATATGTCATCCTGCATGCCGAAAGTTCCTTGCTGAGCCCACAGAGGGACACATCTTGCAGAGTGGGTTCCGCATGTACCATTATCATTTCGGATCGTTGCCGGGATCGGTGCAGGAGTAACATGTAGAGGATACTTGGTCAGGGTTAGAGCGATAGTTCTCTAGTGAAGTAAGCATTCAGTCGTTCTATTATGGTTCAGGTGTGGGCGACAATTGTCTATGGATGAACTTTGGAGTTCAAGGCACTACTGTTGCTAGGAAAGGACCGGTAGCATGAAGATGCTAATGTGAGTTGCAGGTGATGCATAAGTGGTTGGTCATTGGATGTTCAAGAGAATTGTTTGCATGGGCTGTGTTTAGTTAGAGTTCAGTGGTGCTGCAAGGTTGGAAGTGGGAATGAGGTTTCGTCAGCCAGAGTGAAAATTAAGGCCTTCAGTTGACAGCATGGTAGATGGACTAAGGTGTCAGACTGGACCAGATTTCAAGAGTACTCTTTGAGATTTCAGAGGATGAGTCGATCTTAAGGTTTAAGCGATGATTAATCACTAGCATTGGTAAGCACAGGTTGTCATCAGTGGGATATTAGAAAGCAAGAAGGATTAGAAATCCTTCAATTCTCGCATACCGTGCAGACTTAGTCGAATCTAAGTAGGGGAGAGGCTTTTTGTAAAGTTCTTCAAATATGAGTTCTGGTTGCACAAGGTGCAATATCTTGGGCACCTTGTCAACCAGAAGGGTATTCTGGTCGATCCGACAAAGATATAGGCCACGATGCGGTGGGAGATTCCGAGATCTCCAACTGAGATTTAGAGTTTCCTGGGTCTAGCGGTTTATTACAGGAGATTTATACGGGACTTCTCCGAGATTGCGGTTCCTTTGACCCGACTGACCAAGAAGTCGGTGGCCTTTCGTTGGGGGCCTGAGCAGCAGACAACCTTCGAGACTCTCAGACAACAGGTTTCGGGAACCAAGGTAGAACTCCAATTAGGATTCAAGTTCAATGGTGTGTTAGGTCGAGTGCGTGTTCGACCCAGTATGGAAAGTGTTGTAAGACTACGGGGGTAGCTGTAGTATTTACTAGCAGCCAGACATTGTTAGAGTGTTGTAAGTCTATGGGTGTAGCTGTAGCATTCACTAGCAGCTAGATAGTGTTAGTGTGTTGTAAGTCTACAACTGTAGCCATAGCATTCACTAGCAGCCAGATAGTGTTAGGTGGTGTTTGTTTTTTGTTCGTAGATCTTCCTATCCTCTTCTGTCTGCGCGACGCAGACCACACGTAGACATTAGCCTTCGTAGACTTTTGTTTTTTTGAAGACTGCAGACCTAAAAATGTTTGTGCGCCCTCTTCTTGGCGCAGATGTGGACCTAAGTCTTCTAACATCTTCAGACATCTTCTAGCCTAAAAAAACACATATACTTTATTTTTCTTTTAGTTTTTTTTTGAATTTATATTTATTCCAACTTTATTAGCGATAAACAATTTGAATAAAAAAAGTTACAATACTTAAAATAAAAAAACTTCAACGACACAAACGTGATATTTTTGACAAATTTATAAATAAAAGTTTATTACAATAATGGTTGTTGAAGTTGTTTATATAAATATGAAAAAATATATATATATTCTTATCTTTTTTGTGTCACATTTTATAAAACGTTATTTAATAAAGCATTGTCAAATTCTTAGAAAAAAAATATGTATGCCACATTTTTAATTGATTTAATTAAAAAAATCGAAGTTTATTTCCATCATTTATATATCAAATTCTTTGATTTCTAATTACAATGTTTAGGCATAACTTTACGACAATAATTGTTGGTCTTTTTCAAATATATACGTTAATTTGTACCATTTTTATTTCCACTTTTTATACAATAATACTAAAAGTTGATTTAGATTTTTTAATTATTTATAACAAAGTCATAAATATATTAAAAAAATTACTTTGTAGTTAAAAAAATCAGTTTATTTAGATTTTAGTTTATTTTAGCTGCATGCAGGTGTTAAAAAAAACAAACAGTCTTCTTTTTCCATACTACAGACGTTTGATCCACCTCTTCTGCTGTAGAGGTCTACAAATGTGGTCCGCAGACTGCATACATTTTACCTCAGAAAAAGCAAACAACACCTTAGAGTGTTGTAAGTCTGCGGGTGTAGCCGTAGTATTCACTAGCAGCCAGATAGCGTTAGAGTGTTATGAGTCTGCGGGTGTAGCCGTAGCATTCACTAGCAGTCAGATAGTGTTAGAGTGTTGTAAGTCTGCAGGTGTAGCCGTAGCATTTACTAGCACCCAGATAGTGTCAGAGTGATGTAAGTTTGCGGGTGTAGTCGTCGCATTCACTAGCAGCCATATAGTGATAGAGTGTTGTAAGTATGCGGGTGTAGCCGTAGCATTTGCTAGGTTGGTAGATAGCATCAGTGCGTTGTTAGCACGCGGAAGGAGCAGTAGTACCCACCAGTTCGGATGCAACAGTGAGGATATGGAAATCCACGGATTGGATTTCGGATTTACCCAAATGGATTAGATCTGGTTGTGTAACACCGTAAATTTTCGAACAAAATTTTCATTTTTAAATTACAAAAATTCTCATAATGCAGTTCAGAAAAATCCCAATTATCAATTTAACAAAACACAGTTCCATAATTGTTTGATTAATAATCCAGGATCCTAAAAAGATGACTCTTTATCTCGTGTGTACAATCAAGTCGGCGCCTTCCCGTGATCCTGAGAAGTACCTGAAACACATAACACATAACACGGTAAGCAAAAAGCTTAGTGAGTTCCCCAAAATACCACAAATACACATTAGCCACTCGAGGCTATAACTCTGTAAGACCCTCCGGTCAATGTGTCTCAGTGGGACCCTCCAGTCCCACAACTCTAATGGACCCTCCGGTCCTAACTCTCTGGACCCTCCGGTCCTAACTCTGTGGACCCTCCGGTCCTAACTCTACAAGCTCATAATAAATACACAACATAATTCACATGGACATAATGCAGGACATCGTAGTACTCAAATAAACACATAAGATCAATATATAGACATATTACCATAACAACATAAGTCACAAAGACAGTATGCACGATAACACATAACACATAATAAACAAATAAGACCCTCCGGTCGATAGTGTACTAAGACCCTCCGGTCTATATGTACTGAGACCCTCTGGTCAATAATATACTAAGACCCTCCGGTCAATAGTGCAAATAAGACCCTCTGTTCATCAACAAGAATAAGACCCTCCAGTCACACACAAATTACAATACAGATAAGTATAGTGAGAAGACTCACCTCGAATGGCGAACAGATCCTATACATGCTGCTACTACACTCCGGCTTCTATCACTAAGCCAAACCTATAAATAACCCCATTAGGATCTAAGACCAACATTCATATTATTAGGTCTAAATATGGTCAACCAATCCGGTCCATAATAATCCCATCCCAATGGGCCCACCAAGGCCCAATACCAAATGGGTCCACAAAAAGTCCTCTAATGGCCCAATATTTCAAATTGGGCCCAAATCATCATATGGGCCTTACCCTACAGCCCATCTAAATATTCTAGTCCTCATGACTGCTCTTAGATGGCCCATCAGTGGCCCACACACCAAAGCCCAATAGGAAGGCACACCACAAGGCCCAAGTAAAAATTAGGGTTTCCACATAAAATGACGATTAGGGTTAAGTATTTCTCACTTAACCCATTAAGGTCTTAACCCATTAAGTCCATTATTCCATTAATATATCATATAATAAAATTGTCATGTGTTTGGTCTTCAGTCCACTGGTCCAAACGCGGGTCCCAATAGGCCCAAATCAACAAACCCAAAATTAGGGTTTTCTAAACCCTAATTAGGGTTTCAAGCCCAAGCACGAGCCAACCCGATCCAATATTAAGTAATTGGGCTAATTAGGGTTCCACTAGGTCAACACCACGCACTGCCACCTAGGGCAGTGGTGGTCGGCGGCAGCTCAAGGTGGCAGGCGGCGGCAGCCACCATCTCTAATGGTGGTGGTGGTGGTTCCTGCCTAAAAATCACATATACACCCCTCAAATAATAAAGCACACACACATAACCACCTCCCACGGTGGCTGTTGGCGGTAAATGGCGACAGAAACGGTGGCAGCCACCACTATGAGGTGGTGGTGGTGGGTCTTTTGCCAAAACACACTCATTATCATGCACACAACTCATAACAGCAACCCAATCACACAAATAACACGAGAACCAAGCTCCCAACCTACGGATAGGAGGCTGTGGTCGTCGGAATAAATAAAAATGGTGGTCCAAGGGTCACCGGAATTCACAATCGTTACACACACGGTGTCACACCACCGTAATAAACGAAAGAAATGAGCGAGAAGTGACAGCTGACATTACCAGCAATTCCTCAGTGGTTCACGACCACGAACTCTTCAATCCTTGCAGTCACCAGTGACGACACCGTGAGTTTGGATCCAGGCTTTCGGCTTCGTCGACAGCGGTGTTGCAGCAGGTACTCGGCTGCTCGTGGCGTAACCGGCATCGGTGATGGTGGTCGATCGCTACCATGCGGCAGTTGAAGAGGTTGCGGATGGAGGTCACGATCTAGATTTAGGGTTTATTTTCATCATCATGCGACGGGGGAAAATGGACGGGTTAGATGACGGGAGAGGAGTATCGGGTATAACCCACGCTTCCTTTAATTATTCACGTTTTTTACAAGTTCAGTCCATGCTCCCCAGATTTCCTCCAACCTAAGTCCAAAACTTACCTAATAGACCCTATCCTCATAATTCTTTACAATTTGAATCCAAAATTTACCATTTAGTCCTTGGTTCCCAAAATCTATTCAAATTTAGTCCCAATAATTTACCAATCATCCCTCGCCATCATAAATATTCACAAACCACTCCGGAACTTACACCTTTAACCCCTGACTTCTAAAATTATTACGGTTAACCCCTCGGAACCAACACTTTGCTATATTATTAATGATTTTAAGGATTTTTATTCATATAAAAAATTATCCCTTTATTTATTTAATTATTCAATAAACAGGATGTTACAGGTTGGGCCAGTGATAAGACTCTAGGTAGGTCCGGCAACAGAGCGGGTTTTGACGCTGATCCGATCCAAACCCTTAACAATTATATGGGTTTGGAGCATAGCTTTTGATTCGTTTACCCGTTAACGACCCGTACCCGCTAACCCTTTTATTAAAAGGGTTGGGTATGGATCATTACCGATCCGCTCCGTTTATAACCCGCCCCATATAAATTTTAGAAATATAAATTTATATTTTATATTGCCTAAAGTTTACATTAAATTCTAATCAGAAGTTCAAAGATAAAAGGCCAAAGACTTAATTGTTTTTACATAGGACACGAAGACTCAACTTCTAGACTTTCAGTCTTCTCCCAAAAGTGATGATTTCATTTCATTTATATTTCATCATGTAATCACCAATTTCATTTATAAATCAATAAGGTCATTTATCAACCAAAAGGAAGTTTGTAATTGTAATTCTCTATCAATGCAATCGACGATCAAAAACCAATAAGAAGTAACTAAATAATGATTTTAATTCCAATAGAAAGTCCTCGAGTACATAATTTGTTTTCTAAATCAAAACTTAGTTTTATTTAATAAATGTGATTTTATGATTTAAGTAAAATATGTTTGATTATTCAAAAAACCTACGGGTTACGAGGTGGGTTTGGATATCTGCTGATTCGGTGGATAAGGGTATGGGTTTGATTATTCAAAACCCTGCGGGTTATGGAGCGGGTTTGAATCGGATTTTGAAATTTGTTAAAAGGGTTTGGATCAAGGTCAATTCGCTCCAAACCTGCCCCATTGCCAGGTCTAACTGTAGGAGCGTTACTACAGTTATGAGATCAAGGATAATTAGGTATGTTATCATGTTTTATAGTGGGAACCTCAAGCTATTAGAAGTTGAGTAATTAGCTAAGGGATAAACAGACTAGACAATGATTTAGTACGAGTGGTCTGTCAGGGAAGCAGACCATCTTAAGACAACAGATTTTAGATGGAGTAGATGTGATCGTGTTGCGAGGTATTTGTTCACCTTCGGATTTTAGGGCCTTACGGAGATTGTTCGCGACTATCCTAGGAAGGCTAGGGTGTGCCCAGGATAGTGACCATGTTACTAGAATGGTTGGTGTGTAAGGAATGGCAAGGAAAGTTTTCGAGGACGGAATCTAATTTAAGTGGGGGAGAGTTGTTACACCCCGTTTATTTAATAAATAAATAAATTAATTAATGAATGTTTAGTAGCCCTAAAATCAATGATTATGTTGCAAGGTGTTGGTTTCAAGGAGCTAGATGTCACAATTTTAAAGATTAGGGGTTAAAAGTGTTAACATGGCTGAAGTTTGATCATTGGACTTAAATTAAGAAGAATTTAGAATGTTGAGGGCTAAAGAGTAAATTTCGGACTTAATATGGAAGTAATATTGAAGACAGAGGCTACTTGGTTATAATTAGGAATCAATATGAAAGGAATTATGGAAGCAAGGGGTAAATGTAAATTCTAGATTTATATTGTAAAGGTTTATGGAATCAGGGGTTAAAAAGGTAATTTCTGGATGTAAAATGAAAAAGATCTTGAAGAGAGGGGCCATTTGTAACATTATGGCAATAAGTTTGGAATGTGTTGGGTATTTAAAAGCACATGAAACCCTAACCCTAAGGGAGCCATATCACCCGCAATCTCCCCACCCTTATGCCTCCGTCTTCGTCTCCGATGCCGCCACCACTCACCTTGTTCATTTTCTTTCCGACCGCCTAGCACGAACAGGGTAGTCCTCGTCAAGAGAAACATTGAACACCTTCGGGAGATGCCAACCGCCATTGTTACATTGCTACTGCCACCGTCAGAGGAGCAGGAGTGTGGTTGTTGTCGTCGCGAAGTCTCCCTATTCCATGTTCATTGCTGCTACGCCACCATATTTCTCCTTCTACTTCTAGCTCGTGTCGTCAAATGTCGTGTGGGGCTGGATAACCACTGAAGTCGCCACTGTGAGCCTCCGCCGCCAACAAAGATGAAAATGCCTTGCACCGTCGATAGGATAAGTGAGGTTGTCGGGAAGACCATCAAGATCGATGATAGCTTCATTTTATTACTTCTTTCCATAGTTTTTTTTAGTTAAAACCATCTCATTTTAGTTAATCTTCATGCATAATTTCTCTTTTTGTTATTTTTCTCCTTTACCAAGTGCTTTCCAGTCTTTTGAGCTTATTTGCAGGATTTATCGAAGACTGTTTGTCATTGGAGGCGTGGAAGGAGTGCGGGACTTATGGAGGCTTGTGGTTTGCTTGTGGATTTGAAGTGGTGCGATTGAGCTTGGTGCTTGCATAAACTATAAATCAATTTGGACTTAATTTTTGAGCGAGAATGATAATGAGGCGAGGCAGAATTGAGCTACGGAAGATTGACATAGCATTGGATCAATCATTAAAGGCTTTGGAATGGAAGAAATGAGCTCTAAAGAGTTATGCATGTGGGCTGAAGTGTGAATGAGAAGATTGGGCTAGATTGTATTATAAATGGCCCAAGTCCTACAATCAGCGAGACCCACGCGGTCCGCGTGGACCCATACGCGGTCCGCGTGAATTGTGCTGAGTAGATCTCGAGTTTTGACTTGTTGACTCTATTTGTGGAAGTTTGGTGGGTGGCTTTTGGCACCTTTTTGAATCCAGAAAACCAGCTCCTTTTTGCTGGAGATTGGAGATATTGTTGAGGAGGATCACTTGAAGAGCACACACAATTCTCTCTCAAGAAGGCTTTGGAAGATTTGAAGATTTTTGGAAGATTAGTGTAATTTCTTTCCATCTTGCAACTAAGACAATGTTCGGTACCGCTAAACTATATTGCATTTCTTTTACTTTGGCCATGCTTGGCTAAACTTTCATTTGGTTAATTAGGGTTTAACCCATGGATGATTAATTGCTTTTAAGACTTATTATTATCTTGTGTTTGAAGTTTATGGAAATGTTTTCTAGTGAAACATCTTGTTGTGTTTATTTATCTTTGATCATGAGCTTGGATGAATGAATGCTTGTTTTTGTTGACTAATTTGTTGGTTAAGTAATGGACTCTCAAATTAGTAAGCAACAAATGGTTTATATGATTGTTTTCATTTCATTTAGACCATGGAAATGTTTCCACCATAATGATAATGTAAGCATTCGATTATCTTTTGGACTTGGTAACTCTTATAACTTAAAGCTAATTGATTTTCACAAGATTTTATGCTTCATTGATTTTGTGACTTTAATTAAGGAAATGTGTTAAGAGCTCCTCTAGCCATTTTAACATCTAAGAAGACTTGAGGTAATTTGTGCTTATGAATTGCTATAGCCAAGTTAAACCAATTCACAAGTGTTATTCCATTAAGTCTAATGATAAGTCAACCATGTCATCTATGTGGTGTACCTAAAATCAACCAATTTCACTTCATTGAATTTAATCAAATCTTTTACTTGTTTACTTGTCATATTTACATTCTAGCTAGTTTTAACTTTGTCAACCAATCAAAAAGAACTAAACCCCCTATCTTACTTTTATGTTTGTTTTACGAGTACTTGAACAAGTGATTTACATAGAGATTTAAATTGAACCAATCTTCGTGGATACAATCCCTTTACCACTATACACTATTTTAGTGTGTAATATTTAGGGTATTTATTTTGTCAAACAATCAAAAAGAACTAAACCCCCTATTTTACTTTTATTTTTGTTTTACAAGTACTTGAACAAGTGATTTACATAGAGATTTAAATTGAACCAATCATCGTGGATACAATCCCTTTACCACTATACACTATTTTAGTGTGTAATATTTAGGGTATTTATTTTGTTGGCCTCGACAACCACCAATTGAGGGAGAAGCTGACAAACCCTAGCCGACGCTGTTCTTGGCTGAAGAAGCGTCGTCGTTGCCGGCTATCGCACCACTGCCGTCGCTGGTCACCACATGTGGGTGGCTGGGGTCATTTTGTGACCATATAGTGGGTGTGTGTATATATTTCTGTTAGTGCATGTTTTGTATAGCCAGAAAAGCAAGAAAAGGTCGCCACCACCACCACCGTGAGGTGGTGGCTGTCGCCACGTGCCACCGCCGGCCACCACTAGGGTTGCTGTGTATATATGTTTGTGTTAGTGTACGTGTGTGTGTGATTATTTGGAGTTTAGCATTGTAAAACGTAACTAGAATGAAGAATAGTGAGAAGAAACCCTAACCACCACCGTGTGGTGGTGATTGCTGCCTCCTGTCGCCTCCAGCCGCCGTGTCGGGTGCCGGTGTGCCTTGTTTGGATTGTGACTCGTTTGGATGTTTGGACAATGGGACTAAAACCCTAGTAGGCCCAATAAAACCCTAATGGGCCCAATAAACCCCTAATTAACCTAAAAGTCCAAACATATAACTAATGGGCCTAATGAACCCTAATTGATCAAAAGACTCGGCTATTGGGCCTATTGGGCTAAGATGGGATTAGAAACCTTAATTAAGGTTTAGGAAACCCCAACATTGGATTTATGGGCTTGGACTTATCGGGACCCACATTTGGGCCATTGGGATGGAATTGTGTATTAAGCCTAATCACATCATATGATTTATTTAGAAGATTGATGGATTTAATGGATTAAGTCCTTAATGGGTTAAGTGAGAAACACTTAACCCTAATCGTCATTTTATGTGAAACCCTAATTTCACTTGGGTTTATTGTTGGGTGTTTCTATTAGGCCTTGATGATTGGGTTATTAATGGTCCATCCAAGATCAAGCAAATGGATTAGAATAATTAATAGGCTTTGAGGTAAGGCCCATATGAGGAGTTGGGCCCAATTTGGAAAATTGAGCCATAGATGGTGTAACATTCGGACTCCCAGGTACCCTATGTTAAGTATTTATATTGAATTTGTGAGAGGGACTCGGCGAGTAAGCGCTCAGACTCGTCGAGTGGGATCGCGCTAATAGTGTTTGAACGTTTGTGTAACAGCCTGGATTCCCAGGTATTATTTATTTATTTATTTTTGGTAATTTGTGAGGAGACTCGGCGAGTTGGAGCCTAGACTCGCCGAGTATGATCGCGGATTTGGACGCGTGTTCGCGTCCGGACTCGGCGAGTCCACGCTGTTTAATGAAACCCTAAATTCGTGGGTTTGAGGCGTATTTAAAGGGCCTTATGGCCGTCATTTGCACTCATCAGTCCCCAGAGTGAAACCCTAGAGCGTTTGAGTGATTCAAGTGGGGGAAGGAGCCATATTTGATCTTGGAGTTGTTGTCTAGCAAGGAAAGAGGAGATCTAGCCAAGAGGAAGCAAGAGAGGGGTGGATTCTTGAAGATTTGAGGTCCAGAACATCACAACTGAGGTACAATCTCGAATCATTCTCTGTTATTGTGATGTTCATGTAGATTTAGGGCTTTTGAACCCATTTGTGGCTAGATCTAGTGTCCTCATGGTCCCTTAGCGAGTTAAGGTCCTGGATCTGGACCCATAGAGGTCCAGAGCACCTCATTGCCAAAGCTTTATATGCATCCATGGAGGTTTTTGCTTGGGATCAATGTATTTGAGGCTAAAACACCATTCATGAGCTATTCAATGCTTGATGAGCATCAAGACTTGGACTTTACGTGGTCAATAAGCTTTAGGAGACTGGATCTATGAATTTGTGAAGCGGATCTGACCTCAGAAGGTCGTTTGGGGTTGTGCATGGAATGCACTCGCTGAGTCCATTCCCCAGACTCGGCGAGTTGGTACGGGTTGTTCAACGATTGCGAACCAGGGGTTGAGTAACCGAGTCGGGTGAGTGACTCGGTGAGTCGGAAGAGATTCAGAGGGATCGGGTTTCTGTAGGAACTCGGCGAGTCCACGCCAGACTCGGCGAGTCGGGTTGACCATTGACCGTTGACCGTTGACCATTGACCAGTGTTGACTGGTTTGACTTCGTGGTATTAGTCAGCCAGAGTCAAGTAGTATTAAGTAGAAATACACTTGTGTTGTAGGAGGACGATAGCTCGGGAGATCGAGCACTAGTGGTTAAGAGATTTACGAGTTACCGAGACACGCGAGATGAGTCTTCTCACTATACGTTACCTTGAGTGGTATTATGAGTTGACCAGAGGGTCTTATGTGTTGTTTATGAGATTATTGCAATGTATGAGATTACATGCTATGTGTTATATGTATGCTGTATGATTGTGTAGACCGGACCAGAGGGTCTAATGATTCTGACCGGGCCGGAGGGCCCAATGAGCTGTGACCGGACCGGAGGGTCCGACGAGCTGCGGGACTGGAGGGTCCCGCTGAGACATCTAGACCAGAGGGTCGGATTTAGCCTTGAGTGGCGTATTTGTGGTATGTGGTATTTTGGGGAACTCACTAAGCATTTATGCTTACAGTTGTTGTGTTTGATGTCTCAGGTACCAGCGAGGACCGTGGGAAGGCGACGGCTTGACACGTACACACACACCGATGGAGTTTATTATGTGTAGAGATCTTGGGATTTGTTTTGAAAACAGTATTAATTATGGATTTTGATTTGTGATGTGATACATTATGTGATTTTGAAAAAGAAAAATTATTTTGAAGATTTACGGTGTTACAAGTTGGTATCAGAGCCTTGGTTTGAGGGATTCGGATGCACCTTCGGGCGTATTTGAACTCAAACCGAGGATTTGAGAAATTTTACAACCGAAACTGCAAATTTTCTAAAAAGAAAAAAAAGGGTTTTGGAAACGAGCAGAGTGGATGGTGTGTACGGTCAGCCAGCGCCCGAACGGTGAATCCCCAAAATACCCTTACATTATATGTTATGAGTTATGAGATATTATGTTGTGCATGTTAGAGAGGCTAGGTATTCCTATTAGGACTATAGTGGGCCTGATTTGTGATGCCTTAGCTTAGAAGATCGATGCTGCTATGAGATACTTTGAGAGTGAGTAGGTAGCAGTGAGGAGCTCAGGAGAGGGCTATTGAGGGTAGCCAGTGCATAGAGAGAGTAGAGTATTTGCGATTTGGGATCCTAGGAGGAGGACTTGGATTGTATATCGATTCGGTGTGGACGATAGTATTGGGCCCGTACTATTGAAGACACCGGATTGGTGCACAGTCCAAGTAAGAATCCTTGGGGGTACCAGGACAGAGGATGTTTGAGTTATCGAGTGTGAGTATACTCGAGAGTATTCCTGATATTTTTATGTTGTATTTCAGAGGTTGATCATGGTTGGGACACGCCATAACCCCAAGAGCAGTGGGGTGAGTGATGAGGAGATCCGTCGGATCATCCATGAGGAGGTGGTTGCTGCCATCAGAGCCGAGATTCCAGAGATGTTTGGGTCTATTAAGACCATACTGATCGAGACATTTGACGAGCGTTACGCTGCTTTGACTGATGTTGCTGTTGCTGCAGCCACCGCAGCTGTTGCTGCTGCGAGACCCAAGGGTGGTGATTCGTTGCTGTACCGAGAGTTCAGCAACACGAAACCACCGGAGTTCTATGGTACACAGGATCCGATCGCCGCTATAAGGTGGATCTCATACATGGAGGGGTGTTTCTATACGTGCTCGTGTCCGGAGCACTTGAGGGTGCGATTCGCACTCAACCAGCTTCGCTTGGGGGCGAAGGACTGGTGGAAATTCGTGACCGCGAGCTACTCTACAGCTGAGCTGACTACAGTGACCAGGGAGAGGTTTACTACGATGTTTTGTGTCAATTATGTTCCCCAGGTGGAGAGGGAACGTTTAGCTCAAGAGTTTCTGACCCTCAAGCAGGGGACCGAGTCGGTGACAGTGATTACGAGGATCTTTCATGAGCGGGCGCTGTTTTGCCCGGAGTTGGTGTCCACTGAGCAGGCTCGCATGAGCCGATATTTGAGTATTTTGAGGAGGGACATCCATGAGTTCGTGTCGAACTCGACCTATCAGACATTTGCCGAGCTCCAGGCAAATGCCAGGAAGAGGGATATCGAGCTTGAGACACAGGCGAGAGAGGAGACTGAGTTGCAGAGGGGTGATCGGCGACCGGTGCAGTCGCAGCCGGCCGCCAAGCGGGCAAAGCCCGCTGATTCGAGGATAGGCAGTTCGAGGGGCCGCACTTGCGGGAAGTGCGGCAAGAGCCATGACAGGCCGTGCAAGACTGGGGTATGCTAAAAATGCAGAAAGGAAGGACATTTTGCGAGGGACTGTCCGAAGGGGTTCTCGGTTTTCTTCCATTGCAACCAGACCGGCCATCAGAAGGCCAAGTGCCCCCAGCTTCAGAGGTCAGCATAGGGATCTACACCTGTGGTTCGAGCTGCTGAGACCCGGCCAGTGAAGGCCGAAGCACCGAAGGCTAGGGGGAGAGCCTTCCAGCTGACTGCGGAGGAGGTCCGCACAGCACCTGACGTCGTGGCGGGTATGTAATCTTTATCTATTTTATGTTGAGTTTATGCTATTGTAATTGCTATATGTTATGCGTAGGTACTTTTCTTGTGAGTTATGTACCTGCATTGGTTTTATTCGACTCGGGTGCGAGTCGGTCTTTCATATCTTTGACTTTTAGTCGGCACATTAGTATTCCGAGGGAGGCATTGAGTCGACCTCTGCGGGTTTCCATAGCAGATGAGCGTGAGGTATGTGCTACCGAGGTGATACGTGGATGCATGCTGGAGATCTTCGGGGTGGAGTTCCTGATCGATTTGATTCCGATCGCTATGGGGGATGTTTGTGTCATAGTAGGAATGGATTGGTTGAGCCGTTTTGGGGCTGTCATAGATTGCGAGCGTCAATTGGTGACGATTCGAGATCCTAGTGGGGGAGCGCTGACGGTTGACGGCGAGGGGACTCGTGGTAGTTCGGTTTTCTGTTCGGCCGCTAGAGCGAGGCGGAGTTTGCAGCAGGGCTGCAAGGGGTTCGTAGCCTATGTGACAGATGTGCGAGGGGCCGCTGGGAGGCCAAGTTCAGTGGATGAGGTGCCGATAGTGCGTGAGTTCCCAGGCGTGTTTCCCAAGGAGTTGCCGGGTGTGCCTCCCAAGAGGCAG
This sequence comes from Lactuca serriola, assembly GCF_051521515.1. NCBI lineage: Eukaryota > Viridiplantae > Streptophyta > Magnoliopsida > Asterales > Asteraceae > Lactuca > Lactuca serriola. Next base: position 191,870,300 of record NC_136409.1, on the reverse strand, counting down.
GTGGAGTTTCGTATTGATTTGGTTCCCGGGGCTGCGCCTATCGGCTAGCACCGCCAGAGATGCAGGAGTTATCCTCACAGCTGCAAGAGTTGTTGGGGAAAGGGTTCATCCATCCCAGTAGCTCTCCCTGGGGAGCGCCGATCCTTTTTGTCAAGAAAAAGGATGGTTCACACCGGATGTGCATTGATTACCGGGAGTTGAACAAGTTGACGGTCAAGAACCGTTATCCGTTACCGAGGATCGACGATCTATTTGATCAGTTGCAGGGGGCGTCTTGGTTCTCCAAGATTGACTTGAGATCGGGATATCACCAGATGAGAGTTCGGGATGAGGATATCCAGAAGACGGCGTTTAGGACTCTTTACGGGCATTACGAGTTCGTGGTGATGCCATTCGGGCTCACCAATGCACCAGCGGCATTCATGGATCTCATGAACAGGGTGTGTAGGCCGATGTTGGATCGTTCAGTCATTGTACTCATTGATGACATCCTGGTGTATTCGAGGACCAGAGAGTAGCACAAGGAACATTTGAGGGAGCTCCTCGGAGTTCTGAGAGCGGAGAGGCTTTTCGCCAAATTCTCCAAGTGCGATGGGAACATTTGAGGAACATTTTAGGGCATCTCGTTAATCAGGATGGGATTTTGGTTGACCCGGCCAAGATCGAGGCTGTGATGAGTTGGGAGGTGTCGAGGTCACCTACGGAGATCAGGAGCTTCTTAGGGCTGGCAGGCTACTATCAGAGATTTATCAGAGATTTCTCCAAGATCGCTGTGCCATTTACCAAGTTGACCCGGAAGGGTGTTACTTTCTCATGGGGTCCAGAGCAGCAGACCTCGTTTGAGACCCTTCGCCAGAGATTGTGCGAAGCTCCTGTACCCGCACTTCCAGAAGGGATGGAGGATTTCGTGGTGTACTGTGACGCATTGATATCGGGGTTGGGAGCGGTGTTGATGCAGAGAGGGCATGTGATCGCGTATGCATCAAGGCAGTTAAAGCCTCATGAGATGAGATATCCCACCCACGATCTGGAGTTGGGGGCTGTGGTGTTCGCCCTCAAGATCTGGTGTCACTATCTGTATGGGGTTCGGTGTATGATATACACGGACCACAAGAGTTTGAAGTACTTGATGGATCAGCCCAACCTGAACATGCGGCAGAGGAGATGGCTGGATGTGGTAAAGGATTATGATTGAGAGATCTTGTACCACCCGGGCAAGGCTAATGTGGTAGCTGACGCCCTGAGTCGTAGGGCAGAGGGTACCCCGATGCAAGATATCTGTATGAGGTTGACGGTGATGACTCCGGTATTGGATACCATCAGAGGGGCCCAGGCCGAGGCGGTGAGACCGGAGAACCGTAAGAGAGAGCGAGTTATTGGGCAGGTGTCGGAGTTTGTTACCGATAGCCGTGGGCTTATGACCTTCCAGGGACGGATTTGGGTACTGTTTGTGGGCGGGACGCGTACTATTTTGATGGAAGAGGCGCACAGATCGAAGTTTTCAATCCATCCTGGGGCCACAAAGATGTATCTGGATCTGAAGAGGGAGTATTGGTGGCCCTGCATGAAGAGAGATGTGGCGTGGTTCGTTGAGAGATGCCTAACCTGTCGTAGGGTTAAGGCCGAGCACCAGAAACCGCATGGTAAGTTGCAACCACTTGAGATTTCGGAGTGGAAGTGGGAGCAGATATCCATGGATTTCATCACCAAATTGCCGAGAACGGCAAGTGGTGTCGATGCAATTTGGGTGATAGTGGACCGATTGACGAAGAGCGCCCACTTTCTCGCTATTAGTGAGAGTTCTTCTGCGGAGAGGTTGGTAGAGCTGTACGTGAGGGAGGTGGTATCGCGGCATGGCGTACCCATTTTGATTGTGTCAAACCGAGATGTGCGATTCACTTCCAGATTCTGGAAGAAATTTCATGAGGAGTTGGGTACGAGGTTGCATTTTAGTACCGCATACCACCCACAGACCGATGGGCAGAGTGAGCGGACGATTCAGACGCTCGAGGACATGCTTCGAGCATGTGTGTTGGACTTCGGCGGGAGCTGGGACGCGTATTTGCCCTTGGCGGAGTTTTCCTACAACAACAGCCATCATTCGAGCATCGGTATGCCACCCTTTGAGCTGTTTTCTGGGAGGAGATGTCGTACCCCTATTTGTTGGGGTGAGGTAGGGCAACGCGTGATGGGTAGTACGGAGATAGTGCTTCAGACGACTAAGCAGATCCAGCAGGTCAGGCAGAGGTTGTTGACCGCTCAGAGTCACCAGAAGAGTTATGCAGATAGACGTCGAACCGAGCTCGAGTTCCACGTCGGTGATTATGTTCTCCTGAAGGTATCTCCTTGGAAAGGAGTGATCCGATTCAGGAAGAGGGGCAAGCTAGGACCCCGGTATATTGGACCGTTTCGGGTGATCGAGAGGGTAGGCAGGGTAGCATATCGCTTGGAGCTACCCACGGAATTGGAGTGGATTCATAATACCTTCCATGTGTCTCAGTTGAGGAAGTGTATAGCCGACGATTCAGCGGTAGTGCCGTTAGAGGACATTCAGGTGGATGCGAGCCTGAATTACGCAGAGAGACCAGTTGCGATTGTGGATCGAAAGATCAAGGTTCTGAGGAACAAGGAGGTGCCCTTGGTTTTGGTTCAGTGGCAACATCGGAAGGGGTCCGAGATGACTTGGGAACCGGAGCGTGAGATGCGTGAGCAGCATCCGGAGTTATTTGCAGAGCGAGACTTCGAGGGCGAAGTCTAGATCTAGTGGGGGAGAATTGTAACAGCCCAGATTCCCAGGTATTATTTATTTATTTATTTTTGGTAATTTATGAGGAGACTCAGCGAGTCGGAGCCTAGACTCACCGAGTATGATCGCGGATTTGGACGCGGGTTCGCGTCCGGACTCGGCGAGTCCATGCTGTTTAATGAAACCCTAATTTCTCGGGTTTAAGGCGTATTTAAAGGGCCTTATGGCCGTCATTTGCACTCATCAGTCCCCAGAGTGAAACCCTAGAGCGTTTGACTAATTCAAGTGAGGGAAGGAGCCATATTTGATCTTGGAGTTGTTGTCTAGCAAGGAAAGAGGAGATCTAGCCAAGAGGAAGCAAGAGAGGGGTGGATTCTTGAAGATTTGAGGTCCAGAACATCACAACTGAGGTACAATCTCGAATCATTCTCTGTTATTGTGATGTTCATGTAGATTTAGGGCTTTTGAACCCATTTGTGGCTAGATCTAGTGTCCTCATGGTCCCTTAGCGAGTTAAGGTCCTGGATCTGGACCCATAGAGGTCCAGAGCACCTCATTGCCAAAGCTTTATATGCATCCATGGAGGTTTTGGCTTGGGATCAAGGTATTTGAGGCTAAAACACCATTCATGAGCTATTCAATGCTTGATGAGCATCAAGACTTGGACTTTACGTGGTCAATAAGCTTAAGGAGACTAGATCTATGAATTAGTGAAGCGGATCTGACCTCAGAAGGTTGTTTGGGGTTGTGCATGGAATGCACTTGCTGAGTCCATTCCCCAGACTCGGCGAGTTGGTGCGGGTTGTTCAATGATTGCGAACCAGGGGTTGAGTAACCGAGTCGGGTGAGTGACTCGGTGAGTCGGAAGAGATTCAGAGGGATTGGGTTTCCGTAGGAACTCGATGAGTCCACGCCAGACTCGACGAGTCGGGTTGACCGTTGACTGGTTTGATTTCGTGGTATTAGTCAGCCAGAGTCTAGTAGTATTAAGTAGAAATACACTTGTGTTGTAGGAGGACGATAGCTCGGGAGATCGAGCACTAGTGGTTAAGAGATTTACGAGTTACCGAGACACGCGAGGTGAGTCTTCTCACTATACGTTACCTTGAGTGGTATTATGAGTTGACCAGAGGGTCTTATGTGTTATTTATGAGATTATTGCTATGTATGAGATTACGTGGTATGTGTTATATGTATGCTGTATGATTGTGTAGACCGGACCAGAGGGTCTAATGATTCTGACCGGGCCGGAGGGCCCAATGAGCTGTGACCGGACCGAAGGGTCCGACGAGCTGCGAGACTGGAGGGTCCCGTTGAGACATCTAGACCAGAGGGTCGGATTTAGCCTTGAGTGGCGTATTTGTGGTATGTGGTATTTTGGGGAACTCACTAAGCATTTATGCTTACAGTTGTTGTGTTTGATGTCTCAGGTACCATCGAGGACCGTGGGAAGGCGACGGCTTGACACGTACACACACACACCGATGGAGTTTATTATGTGTAGAGATCTTGGGATTTGTTTTGAAAACAGTATTGATTATGGATTTTGATTTGTGATGTGATACATTATGTGATTTTGAAAAAGAAAAATTATTTTGAAGATTTATGGTGTTACAGTTTGTGAGAGAGAAGAAGCCATTATTTGACCTTTGTGGGTTGGTTTTGCAAGAAGAAGTTGATTCCAACTTAGAGGAGGCCAAGGAGGTTGCATATTTGTGGATTTCAAGCAGAGGGCATCATCTTTGAGGTAGCATATCGATCTTCTTTCTGTTTTGTTAAAGAATCCATGGATCTAGGGTTTCCTATACCCTTTATTGGGTTAATTTGTTGGGAATATGGTCCCTTATCATGTTTAGACTTCAGATCTGGACCCATAGTGGTCCAAAGGATGTTATCCATCTTGCTTTTGTTGAGCTATGGAAGAAATGGACTTAGGATGTTGTATTTGGGGCTATTTCTTCAAGTAGAGTTATTTGGACATTGCATGAGTATCAAGATCGAACCTTTACGTGTTTATTGAGCTTGTGAAGGTCAGATCTATGGATTAGAGGAACAGATCTGACCTCAGAAGGCCATTTGAGTTTGAGCATGGCGGCAACTCGCCGAGTTAATAAGTGGACTCGACAAGTCGAGTCGGGGTTGCCTCGCGATTCGTGACAGGTGTAACCCGTCGAGTGGAATGATGACTCGACGAGTCAAGAGTGGCTGAAAGGATTCAGAAAAACCAGCATGGACTCGCCGAGTCGCCCATGTGCACTCGATGAGTCGGGTCAAAGTTTGACCGTTGACTTTAGGGTTCTGGTCAAGGCTGATTCAGGAGAGTTCAGGGAAGAGTAGAATGGCCTTCTACCTAATTTGTAAGATGAGATCATGAGAGAATTCTAATCAGGATGTTATTTGAATAATAGGAGGAGGCTAAGTCGGGACGGTGAGCACGAGAGTTTATCCGACTTCATTGAGGTGAGTCTTCTCACTATACTGTACCTAGAAGGGTACCTATGTGTGACCGGAAGGTCTTATATGCTATGAGACGTATGAGCTGTTTGTTGTCATGTGATATGTATGTGCTATATATGTTATGTGTGTTATGGAGCGGAAGGTCAAGAGATTATGGACCGGAAGGTCAAGAGGTTACGGACCGGAAGGTGGATGCGGGTGGGACCGGAAGGCCTACCGGAATTTGGGACGGAAGTCCCTGAAACACATGGATTGGAAGATCCTACAATGTTATGGCCTGGAAAGGCGTATATTTAGTATGTGGTAGTTTAGGGAACTCACTAAGCATTTATACTTACAGTTGTTGTGCTTTGTGTTTCAGGTACCAGCGAGGATCACGGGAAGGCGCTGGCATGATCACTACACACTCATAGAGATTATGTTTGAGATTCTGGGAATTGTTTTGTTATGATAACATTGGATACATTATGTTTTGATATTGTTTTCAATGATTAAAAGTATGATTTTAAAAATGAAAAATTGTTTTGAAAATTTACGTTGTTACAAGTTGGTATCAGAGCCTTGGTTTAAGGGATTCGGGTGCATCTTCGGATGAATTTGAACTCAAACTGAGGATTTGAGAAAAAATTTCATAAAATAAACAACTTTTCTAAGGGAGTAAAAGATTTTGAGAAAAGTAGAAAGAAGCAGTGTGTACGATCTGCCAGCACCTGAACGATGATATCCTAAAATACCCTTACATTATGTGTTATGAGATATGTTATGATATGGTATGCATGCTAGAGTTGGCTAGGTATTCATATTAGGACTAGAGTGGCCTGATTTTGTGATGCCTTAGCCTAGGAAGGATTTTGCTACTATGTGATGCTTGAGAGCGAGTAAGTAGCAGTGAGGAGCTGATAAGAGGTCTACCGAAGGGTAGCCTATGCCAGTGAGATATAGAGTACTTGTGATTTGGGATCCAAGGAGGAGGACTTAGGGTGAATACTGATGCGGTGTAGACGGTAGTATAGGGCCCGTACTACTGAAGACACCGGAGCAGTGCGCACCCTAAGTAAGAATCCTTTAGGTACTAAAGAACAAGTAGGGTCAAGTTATCGAGTGCGAGCATGCTCGAGCGAGTCTCTAATATTATTATGTTGTATTTCAGAGACATCATGGTTGGGACACGCCACAGACCTAAGGCGAGCGGTGTGAGTGACGAGGAGCTTCGTCAGATGATCCACGATGAGGTGGCAGCGACGATTCGAGCCGAGATTCCAGAGATATTTGGGTCTATCAAGACCACATTGATTGAGACTTTTAATGAGCGATATGCAGCGGTGACTGAGGCTGCGGCTGCTTCAGCTACCGCAAATGTGGCTGCTGCTAAGCCTCAGGGAGGTGACTCGTTGTTGTTTCGGGATTTTAGCAACACGAAGCCACCCGAGTTTGATGGGACGCAGGATCCTATCGCTGCGATGAGATGGATCGCTGATATTGAGGGATGCTTCTATACGTGTTCATGTCTGGAGCATTTGAGGGTACGGTTCACGTTGAACCAGCTTCGCTTGGGAACGAAGGACTGGTGGAAGTTCGTGACGGCAAGCTTCACTGTTGCAGAGATTTCAGAGGTGACCTGGGAGAGGTTCACCACCATGTTCAGAGATGAGTATGTTCCCCCGGTGGAAAGGGAACGGTTGGTTCAGGAGTTCTTGACCCTCAAGCAGGGCACTGATTCTGTTACTATGGTAACCAGGAAGTTTCAAGAGAGGGCGATGTTCTGCCCTGAGCAAGTGTCTTCTGAGCAGGCACGTATGAGCCGATATTTGGGCATTTTGAGGAGAGACATTCGGGAGTTCGTGTCGAACTCGACTTATCGGACATTTTTTGAGCTCCAGGCAAATGCCCGAAAGAGGGAGATTGAGTCGGAGGCTTAGGCCAGGGGGGAGGCTGAGTCTCGGAGGATGGATCGGCGGCCGGCACAGCCTCAGCCGGCAGCCATGCGGGCCAAGTTCGCTGATACGAGATCTGGAGGCCAGAAGGGCCGCACTTGCGGAAAGTGCGGTAAGGGTCATGATGGGGTCTGTCGATCGGGTGCTTGCTACAAATGTGGCAAGGAGGGGCATATCGCCAAGGATTGCCCCAAGGGATTTATGGTTTGCTTTCATTGCAACCAGACTGGCCATCGGAAGGCCGAGTGCCCGCAATTTCATCAGGGATCAACACAAGGATTTGCACCTACTGCTAGGGTTACCGAGGTTCGGCCAGTGAAGGCCGAGGCACCAAAAGCTCACGGGAGAGCTTTCTAGTTGACAGCGGAGGAGGTCTGTGCAGCGCCCGATGTTGTGGGTGGTATGTATTCTTTATTTATTTATGTTCAGTTGAGATATTGTGCTTATACGATGATATGCATAGGTACTTTTCTTGTGAGTTCTGTACCTGCCTTAGTGTTATTTGAATTAGATGCGAGTCGATCGTTTGTGTCGATAGCGTTTAGTTGGCACATCAGCAGCAGATGAGAGGCGTTGAGTCGACCTCTGCGAGTTTCCATAGCTGACGAGTGAGCGGTGTTTGCTACGGAGGTGATATGAGGATGTGTACTCGAGATCTTCGGTGCTGAGTTCCCGATAGCAATGGGGGACATGTGTGTCATAGTGGGCATGGATTGGTTGAGCCGATTTGGGGCTGTCATAGACTGCGAGCGGCAGTTAGTGATGATACGAGACCCTAGTGGGGGAGTACTTACGGTGTACGGCGAGGGTACCCGATGTGGGTCGGCGTTCTGTTCGGCTGCCAGAGCGAGACAGAGTTTACAGCAGGGCTGCAGTGGGTTTGTAGCATATGTAATGGACACACGAGAGGCCGCTGGGAGGCCCAGTTCGATTGATGACGTTGCGATAGTGCGTGAGTTCCCGGATGTTTTTCCCGAGGAGTTGTCGGGTGTGCCTCCCGTGAGGCAGGTAGAGTTCCGCATTGATTTGGTCCCGGGGGCAGCACCTATCGCCAAGGCGCCATATCGTCTTGCGCCGCCAGAGATGCAAAAGTTATCCTCGCAGCTTTAAGAGCTACTGGGGAAGGGGTTTATTAGACCAAGTAGTTCCCCTTGGGGAGAGCCGATCCTTTTTGTCAAGAAAAAGGATGGTTCACACCGGATGTGCATTGATTACCGGGAGTTGAACAAGCTAACGGTCAAGAACCGTTATCCCTTACCAATGACCGATGATTTGTTCGATCAGCTGCAAGGAGCATCTTGGTTTTCCAAGATTGATTGAGGTCGGGATATCATCAGATGAGGGTGCGTGATGAGGATATCCAGAAGACGGCGTTCAAGACTCGTTGTGGGCATTACGAGTTTGTGGTGATGCCTTTCGGGCTCACCAACGCACCGGCGACGTTCATGGATCTCATGAACAGGGTGTGTAGGGCGATGTTAGATCATTTGGTGATTGTGTTCATTGATGATATATTGGTGTATTCGAGATCCAGAGAGCAGCATGAGGAGCATTTGAGGGAAATCATCGGTGTTCTGAGATCGAAGAGGCTTTATGCCAAATTCTCCAAGTGCGAGTTCTAGTTACGAGAGGTCCAGTTCTTGGGGCACCTCGTCAACCAGAATGGGATTTTGGTCGATCCGGCCAAGATTGAGGTGGTCATGAGGTGGGAGGTGTCGAGATCGCCCACCGAGATCAGGAGCTTTCTAGGATTGGCCGGCTATTATCGGAGATTTATCAGGTATTTCTCCAAGATCATTGTGCCACTCACAAGGTTGACCCGAAAGGGTGTTGCTTTTTCATGGGGTCCGGAGCAGCAGACCTCGTTTGATACACTTCTCCAAAAATTATGCGAAGCCCCTGTATTAGCCCTCCCGGAAGGGATGGAGGATTTTGTGGTATATTGTGACGCATCGATATCAGGGTTGGGTGCGGTGCTTATGCAGAGGGGGCATGTGATAGCGTATGCATCGAGGCAGCTAAAGCCTCATGAGGCGAGATATCCCACCCACGATCTGGAGTTGGGGGCAGTGGTGTTTGACCTCAAGATTTGGCGTCACTATTTATATGGGGTTCGGTGTACCATATACACGGACCACAAGATCCTGAAGTATTTGATGGATCATCCCAATATGAATATGTGTCAGAGGAGATGGTTAGACATGGCAAAGGATTATGATTGTGAGATCATGTACCACCCGGGCAAAGCTAATGTTGTAGCTGATGCGCTGAGCCGAAGGGCGGAGAGTGACCCAATTCGAGGCACTTGTATGAGATTGACAGTGATAAATCCGGTGTCGGATACCATTCGGGAGGCCCAGGATGAGGCCGTGAGACTGGAGAACCGCAAGAGGGAGCGGGTGATTGGACAGGTACCTGGTTTTGTTACCGATAGTCGAGGGTTGATGACCTTTCAAGGTCGGATTTGGGTGCCGTATGCAGGCGGGGAATGTACCATTCTGATGGAGGAGGCGAATAGATCGAGATTCTTGATCCATCCCAGGGCCACAAAGATGTATTTGGACCTGAAGAAAGATTACTAGTGGCCCTGTATGAGAGGGATGTCGCGTGGTTTGTCGAGAGGTGCTTAACCTGTCGCAAGGTTAAGGCCGAGCACCAGCGTTTGCATGGCAAGTTGCAGCCGCTTGAGGTTCCCCAGTGGAAGTGGGAACAGATTTGCAGGAACTTCATCACCAAATTGCCAAGAACCGCAAGGGGTGTCGATGCAATTTGGGTGATCCTCGACCGGCTGATGAAGAGCGCGCATTTTCTTGCTATCAGTGAGAGCTCTTCTACCGAGAGGTTGGCAGAGTTGTATATGAAGGAGTTGGTATCGCGTCATGGAATATCGATCTCGATTGTGTCAGATCGAGATGTACGTTTCACTTCCAGGTTCTGGAAGAAGTTCCATGAGGAGTTGGGTACGAGATTGCATTTCAGTACCGCCTACCACCCCCAGACGGATGGACAGAGTGAGCGGACGATTCAGACGCTCGAGGACATGATCTGAGCATGTGTGTTGGACTTTTGAGGAAGTTGGGACACATATCTGCCATTGGCTAAGTTTTCGTACAACAACAGCCACCATTCTAGTATTGGTCTGCCTCCCTTCGAGTTGTTGTATGGGAGGAGGTGTCGGACTCCCATTTGCTAGGGAGAGGTATGGCAGCGTGTGATGGGTAGCATTGAGATAGTACTTCAGACAGCAGAGCAGATACATCGGGTTAGATAGAGGTTACTGACGGCTCAGAGTCGTCAGAAGAGTTACACGGATCGGCGATGATCCGAGCTGGAGTTCCAGGTGGGGGACTTCGTACTCCTAAAAGGATCTCCTTTAAAAGGAGTGATCTGAATCAGGAAGAGGGGTAAGTTGGGGCCCCAGTACATTGTTCCATTCAGGGCGACCGCAAGGGTGGGCAAGGTAGCATATCAGTTAGAGCTACCTATGGAATTCAGCCAGATTCATGATACCTTCCACGTGTTGCAGTTGAGAAAGTGTATATCCGACGAGTCGGCGGTGGTACCGCTGGAGGATATTCAGGTGGATGTGAGCCTGAATTATGCGGAAAGGCCAATCGCGATTCGGGATCGGAAGATCAAAGTTTTGAGGAACAAGGAGGTGTCACTGGTGCAGGTCCAGTAGCAACATCGAAAAGGGTCCGAGCTGACCTGGGAGCCGAAGTTGGAGATGCGGGAGCAGCATCCAGAGTTGTTTGTCGAGAAGGACTTCGAGGGCGCAGTCTGATTCTAGTGGGGGAGAATTGTAACATCCGGATTCCCAGGTACCCTATGTTAAGTATTTATATTGAATTTGTGAGAGGGACTCGGCGAGTAGGCGCTCAGACTCGCCGAGTGGGATCACACATCTTTTGGTCTGATTTAATGAGGGACTCGGTGAGTCCATGAGTGGGCTCGGCGAGTCCAGCTGTTTAATGAAACCCTAATTTCTTGGGTTTGGGACCTATTTAAGGACCCTTATAGCCACCATTTGCGGCTAACAGACCCTTGAGAGAACCCTAATAGTGTTTGAGCATTTATGAGAGAGAAAAAGCCATTATTTGACCTTTGTGGGTTGGTTTTGCTATAAGAAGTTGATTCCAACTTAGAGGAGGCTAAGGAGGTTGCATATTTTTGGATTTCAAGCAGAGGGCATCATCTTTGAGGTAGCATATCGATCCTCTTTTTGTTTTGTTAAAGAATCCATGGATCTAGGGTTTCCTATACCCTTTATTGGGATGATTTGTTGGGAAGATGGTCCCTTATCATGTTTAGACTTTAGATCTGGACCCATAGTGGTCCAGAGGATGTTATCCATCTTGCTTTTTGTTGAGCTATGGAATAAATGGACTTAGTATGTTGTATTTGGGGCTATTTCTTCAAGTAGAGTTGTTTGGACATTGCATGAGTATCAAGATCGAACCTTTATGTGTTTATTAAGCTTGGGAAGGTCAGATCTATTGATTAGAGGAACAAATCTGACCTCAGAAAGCCATTTGAGTTTGAGTACGGCGGCAACTCGCCGAGTTCATAAGTGGACTCGACGAGTCGAGTCGGGGTTGCCCCGCGATTCGTGACAGGTGTAACCCGTCGAGTGGAATGATGACTCGACGAGTCAAGAGAGGATGAAAGGATTCAGTAAAACCCGCATGGACTCGCCGAGTCACCCATGTGCACTCGACGATTCGGGTCAAAGTTTGACCCTTGACTTTCGTTGACTTTAGGGTTCTGGTCAAGGCTGATTCAGGAGAGTTCAGGGAAGTGTAGAATGGCCTTCTACCCAATTTGTAAGATGAGATCATGAGAGAATTCTAATCAGGATGTTATTTGAATAATAGGAGGAGGGTAAGTCGGGACGTTGAGCACGAGAGTTTATCCGACTTCGTTGAGGTGAGTCTTCTCACTATATTGTACCTGGAAGGGTACCTATGTGTGACCGGAAGGTCTTATATGCTATGAGACGTATGAGTTGGATGTTGTTATGTGATATGTATGTGCTATATATGTTATGTGTGTTATGGAGCGGAAGGTCAAGAGATTATGGACCGGAAGGTCAAGAGGTTACGGACCGAAAGGTCGATGCGGGTGGGACCGGAAGGTCTACCAGAATTTGGGACGGAAGTCCCTAAAACACATGGATCGGAAGATCCTGCAATGTTATGGCCTGGAAAGGCATATGTGTAGTATGTGGTATTTTGGGGAACTCACTAAGCATTTATGCTTACAGTTGTGCTATGTGTTTCAGGTACTAGCGAGGATCGCGGAAAGGTGCCGGCATTATCCGTACACACTCATAGAGATTATGTTTGAGATTCTGGGAATTGTTTTGTTATGATAACATTGGATACATTATGTTTTGATATTGTTTTTGATGATTAAAAGTATGATTTTAAAAATGAAAAATTGTTTTGAAAATTTACGTTGTTACAGATGGGCCATAGTTTGGGCCTTTATGATTATGTGATGTTGGGCCATTAGAGTGTTGAGTGTTGGACTGGACTAAATGGTTGGGCCTTATGGTGAGACCTTATAAAGGTTTGGGCCCAATTTGGAAAATTAGGCCATGTGTTGGGCTTTGACCCATAGTTAACTTTTGGACCTTTGGATTGGGCCTTGGGCTTGAATCAAGCCAAGATAAGGGTAAAGAAGTCTTTTACCTCCAACATGGACATATGGACATGTGTTGGAACCCAATTATTAATTGGGTGATGTTTGATATTGACAAATCAAGAATCTGTCATCTAGCACCTGGGATTGTGTCTACGGGACTTCAGCAGTGTAAGGTGAGTTACCTTCCAGTAGAAGTGGGTCTAAGGCACCAAGGTCGGCCCACTAGCATGAGTTATAGTTGAGATGATTGTCTTTGTGATAATTGTTTGGTATGTGTTATCCGTTATGATTATGTGCTAGTATGTTATGATGCTATGTGATATATGATAGGAGGGGTAGGATAGACCCCGGTACCGGTCAAAAGGACCGAAGGGGTAGTTAGTGCCCAATCATGTTAGACATATTATGCTATGTGCTATGATTTTATGTGGTAGTAGTAGGCGCGAAATAGTCCCCGAAGACTGGTCGAGAGGACCGAAGGGGTAGGTCAGCACCCATATATGCTATGCAAGGTTACCGGTTAAGAGGACCGAAGGGGTAGGCCAGCACCCAGGTATGCTAGGCAAGGTTACCAGTTGAGAGGACTGAAGGGGTAGGTCAGACACCCAGATATGTCTGGCAGTATGTGTTATGTATGGTATGTGGTATGATGGGGGAACTCACTAAGCTTCGTGCTTACGGTTTTCAGTTTTAGTTTCAGGTACTTCTTTTTCAAAGGAAAGGAGTCGGCTCGATCGCAGCGCATCACACTATGGTTTTTCGCACATGAGATCTTTAGGATTACACTTTGATATTGTTTTATGATAACATGTTTTGATTATTTCTACTTTGGTTTTGACATGACAGGATATTATGGATGTTTTCTTATACTGTTGGTTTTATAATAACTTATTAAAAAATGAAATTTTTGGCCTTGAATTTTGGGATGTTACATATTGCATGTGTGATGATGATGATGTTTTGTTTCAATTATATACACTGTGATGATATTACAAGAATGAAGTCACCCAAGCCCTCAGACATTTCCGCCGTCTAGTTTGGGGGAGTGACATGGCTCGACCTTGACCTCCAAAGGAACGATGAGCGTTGGGACCTAAACTCCCTCCGCCTCCAAAGCAGGACAGTTGGACCTGAAATGACCTGGCTAGTGACAATGAAAGCATATATGCTCATTCTTACAATCTCGCTGCACATGCCCTCTTTCCCCACACTTGAAACACCTGAACTTGTGACAAGTAAATTCGTGAGTTCCCCCACACTTGCCACACACCTCATGATTCTCCTGACTTCCAATACCCAGGTCAGCAACCTCAGTCTCCTCATCGTCTACTGAAAGAGCCCTCATCCTCTTTCCTAGTTGTCTCTACACAACTAGATTTCCCCCAGTAGCCATCTCATTAGCAGCACCTCTCACAAACTACAAAGCTGCAGTTTTCTCCTCGAGCACAACAATTACCCTACTAGTGACCCGATCTACGACACCGGAAAATTCTTCTTGCAAAATCTAAAAAAACTCCACGACAATCACACCCGCATATGTTCAACGGATAACACCGGCCTATCCTAGCCACTAGCTCCCGATCCTAATCCGGATCCTGCCTCCAATCGTCTCGTCATCACCATACTGAACATAAACTAGGGACATATCAGATGAAATGCATATCATACCAGGGGAGCCAAATCCCCACAAAGCCCCAAGGGTTGTGACTTCCTTGACACACATACATGTCTTGTGCTTTCAGTAGTACAGGCTCATACTACCTTCTAAACCTACCCATATTTGTCTCAAAGGATCATCACAACAACCCTAACAATAGACACTAGACTGGTCATACACTCATGTCAAACACTAGACATCTACATGTGCTCCATTATCATTTCCTAGAGGAACACTAAACATAGCGCAACTACCACATGGTTGACCCCACACAACTCGCCCTACCACTAATTGCCACACGACCCTCCATTGGTGTCAGATAACTATCGCATGAATACAATCACATGCTACACAACTTAAACAATCTTAGACTAAAAGATTCAATCCTACAATGGTTGGAATCAGACAAGAGCTGCGCAGCAGGACCAAATCCCTTATCCTAAGATCATTTCAACCATGTAGCACGTGACTTAGCGTATTCACTCAATAGTCAGTTCACACGCGAAAGAGTCATACAACAATCAATCAAGTATTCTACAAGAGATAAGGCATCACATATCAAATAATTCTATCATACAGTTCCTGAAGATCCTTATCCGATTACTAGCATGCTGTTCTAACATATCATAACATAATCTCAATTAACTGTGTGGAAATTTGGGGTCTACTTACTGGCTCTGGCCGATCGTACACAGCACATCCTCCTTGATTATTTTGAAAACCATTTGAAAATTGTGTTAAAAATCTTTTTCCTTAGTTTGAGAATGGATTCACACGAGTTTTCCTCCAATTCGCTCAAACCACGGCTTTGATACCAACTTGTAACATCCATAAAAATCATGAAAACTTTAAACTTTTAAAATGAGCCCAAAAATCATAATTGTTTACAATATAGTTTTCAAACATGTTTAATATCAGAGTTTTTTCCAAAATCATAAATCAAAACATGAGGAGGTGCACGATCATGCCTTCCCCTTTCAGCGATCATTTAAGGTACCTAAAACATAACCTAAAACTGTAAGCCCAAAGCTTAGCGAGTTCCCCCAAAGTACCAATACACAAACAAATAACACATATACAAACAACATGCATACAGAGCCTTCAGCATGACTGGACCGCCGCATCGGGCCTTCAGCCTATTTGGACCGTACTCCAAGCCTTCGGTTTGACTGGTCCTCTTCCTAGGCCTTTAGTTTATCCGGACCGCCCTAGTTCTCTTGGCCTTCTACACACAGCATGACCGCCTCAACTCAAAGCATCATCACATATCAGCATGTAACATAATCAACCATAGCTAGCATATACCGGAAAACATACAGATCTAACATATGACAATAGCATAGCAACATCCTATCTACCAAGATACAGATCTAACATATCACAATAGCATAGCAACATCCTATCTACTAGGATACAGATCTAACAGATCACTACAGTACACAATCATACGATAAACCAGGATAACAATCCAAATAGTCGGCCTTGGTGCCTTCGACTCGTAAGTATAGTGAGAAAAACTCATCTTGCACTTATGAATCCTACAAATAAATCTCTAGCTGCTGGCCCGCTAAATCCCCACGCTATAATCACAAAACATAATCCAAATAAATACTCGAATCCCATCTCATACTAAAAAGCCTGAACTAGGGTAAAAGACCTTTTTACCCTCTCCATAACTTGGCCCAAGGCCAAGTCCCAATCCAACAATCCAAAGGCCCAACCTAATCAGCCACCCAAGGCCCAATTCATGGCCCGATTTTCTAAATTGGGACCAAATCCCATAGTGGACCTCTTCAAATAAATATTAGTCCAAAACCTGATGGCCCAACTGGGCCCAAAACAACTAAGCCCAAAAGATGGCCCAAACCGAAGTCCAAACACCAAAATCCCATCCTGCTGAGTATGTAGGACGTACTCAGCTTGTACACTAAGTGTACTGGATTAAGGGCTTGTACAATGCGTGTATAGGCTTATACGCCCAACGTACTCTTCCATTCAGCCCAAACTCAATTTGCTTCTTAATTTGCTAAGACATTGATCCTAAAACATAAATCTGAGTTATTTGAGCTGGATAATCACGTAAAGTTACCAACTTTACGTTCATGCATGGCCAAATGAAGCTCTTAAGCTTTAAAAGGACTTAACATATGACTTAATGCATGCATGAGACCTAATACCCCATAAAGTTGGCACCTTTATGCATAAGGAACTCCTAATGAACTTAGATCCAAAATAATAAGTCCTTCGAACATCTTAACTCATCAATCAACCTAAAAAAAGGACCCAAAAGCATGAAAATCAAGACAATAAAAGATCTAAGCATGGAGAAGACAAGGTTTGAACTTGATACCTCAATAAGCTTGCAACAAGGGTGATGATTCTAGATCTATAACCTTCCAACCAAGCAAATCACCTTCAATCTTCTTTACTTCCTTCAGAAAAGGGAAAAATAACCACCAAAATCTTCTCAAGAACTCAAGAATACCCCAAGGAAGGCTTAAGCTCGATTTAGGATTTTGGGAGGTTTGTAGGCTGGTAAAGAGGTCAACCCTAAAGACTTAAGGTGCTTAAATAGGGTACAACACACTTAAATCAGGGTTTCTTGAACTCCTCGTACGCCCAACGTACGAGGCCAAAGCTTAGCGATTAAATTGCTGACTACGCTCAACGTACGCCTCACGTAATGCTCCTCGCACGAGTATAGCCTGCGTGCTAGGGTTTTTCCCCAAAACCCTAAATTCTTCCAAAGGCCATAACTTCTTCATTATAAATCTGATTCCAACGGTCCTTATATCCATGAAAAGGTAACGAGAAGTTCTACGCTTTCATCATTTCATAATCACCTTAAAATTTCCCGAATAAAAATCCAATTTTCATCAAAGTCTGAGCTGACATTTTACCAAAATACCCATTGGCTCCAAAACACAAACTAAACTCCCGGATCATCTAAATTTACATCACCTACATCAAAATAATAATAATAATAATAATAATCCAAATCTCATTTCCTCAACGGTCCTAAGCCTGATAATTCTCAATCTTTGGCCACAACGCCAATATAGGAAACGATTCGGAACATGATGTTATAATAATTAGGTATAATTATAAACTAGATGCATTAGAAATGACGTATTAAGAAATACAATGTTATATACCAGGTAGATTACTAAAGTTTAGTGTCTTTATAAAAGAAAACTTGGAAGTACAATGGATAAACGAAAAAAAAATCAATATCGTTGTGAAGCACATGTTTTTTACCAGTTGTAACTTAAATTTAATTATATGGTTCTAAAAATTTCTTTACTTGTATACAAAGTTCATTTATTGTATAAAAGATCACAGCCGATATAAGAATTGGATTTAGATATTTCTTTTTGATTGTATAATTTAGAGTGTAAATTCGAACATCAATAAATAAATGTTTGATGGGCATGTAATTAATGTGTGTGTTCACTCTATACGTGTAATCATTTGTATTTTACTTGATTATCTACAACGGAGACACATAATATCCTTTCGTCTATTCTAGACATTCTTTTTCATGTTTCGGTATTGTGAAGTCTCTATCATAAAAACATGTGGATCTATCTACTCGTTTGATCTATAACATATAGATTTTAATAACAAAACTTCGATTATACCATCGCATAGGATACCTTGTTATTAAAAATGGAGGAACATGCGATTGGTGATAGAATGGACAAAAAGCCAAAACCAATTTGGCATTCCTCGTCCCCTAGCACTTGTATGTCCTTATTATCATTTCTTGCAAAGTCCAAGAAACTCCCACAGTTCTATTTTGTCCTTGTTTTTGTAATTAGTATAAGTTCGAGGGGTGAAGCTGAAAATCTACTCGACAGTGTTTGGGTCTATAAGGCTACCCGGTATGGGGTTGTTTCACGCGTCTTTTGGGCTGAGGTGGCAACCTCTCCCACGCGTGAACACTGCCCCCAAAGCCGGTGGGGTGCTGATGACGTGGTTCCAAAGACGCGACGAGACGCGCAATCATATTTCACCATTTTTGTAACAGTCGGAATTTATAAAACTAACGGCTATATAGCCGTTTCTAACATAAAAAAAAAAAAAATTATTTTTTACCATTTAAACACAAATATTTACACCTATAAATTATCCACTATTCTACTCACAATTTACACTTCAAAAAACACTCTCTATATTTTATTACCTTCTACAAAACCACCTCATCTCTCATATTTTTTTCTCTCAACATGGATTCAAATCCAAACACTTCAAACACTCCAAATGCAAATGTTAGTTACATGCAATTGCTAACCTCCCCAATCCAACAACAAACTTTATTCACCACTTCATACACACAAACCTTCTATCAACAACAACCACAACAATTTAATCAACCCCAATTCCAAACATTTCAACAACAACCTTCTCAACAATTTCAACAATCTCAATCTCAACCTATAAATCTCGACAATGATGACGACGACGAACGGGTCCAAGAAACACAACAACCAACTCGTCGAAGGCAAAAAAAAAACCAAAGATCCAAGAAAAAAAAGACTACCACATGGAACGAAGACGAGGAGGAAGCTTTAGTAAAAGCTTGGATTTTCATATCCCAAGACGGGGATGTCGCCAACGCACAATCGGGTCAAAGTTTTCGGTGTCGTATTTTAAATCATTTCCACGCGTTATTTGGAAAGAAAACGGAGCGGACGTACGACTCAATCAACGCAAAATGGCGTGACTTACGAGCGGCATGCACCAAATTCAATGGCATATTTGACAAGCTTAAAAATATGCATAGAAGTGGTAGCAACGACTTCAACATTTTAGCGACCGCGTCCTACGAATACAAAGTTACCACCAATGGTAAACCGTTCGGCCACCAAAAAGCGTGGGAAGTTTGTCGTAATGGTCCAAAATGGGTTTTATATCCGGAAATGGCGCATTCGGAATCTACAACCGGTTCCAACAAAAGGGCAAGAACGTCCGAGTCGGACGTGGGTTATGGACTCGACCTCAACGATGACTTCGAAGCAACCGAGGGGGAGGGCCCACCGAACGTCCAACTTCGTCGACCATCGAGACGGGACAAAGCGAGAAAAGGAGCGTCTTCAAACGGAAAAGCACCGGCAACTAGCGACAGCAAGCTTGCGACATCCATAGATAAAGCTCTAGTTTTTCTAGAAAAAAAAAAGTATGAATCGTCGGAGGCCGCTAACCGCCAAAAAATAGCTCTTACCGATCTTCAAATCATAAACACGAAGCCCCAACCGGATCTCGACCCGGAAAATCTTGCGACATTTCTTAAAATTCAACGACAAGTCCGGGAGAAATATGGACTTTAGGTTCTAATCTTAATGGTTTTAAGAAATTTAGGATTTTATTTATGGTTTTAAGTAATTTAGGATTTTAATTTTTTTATGTGTTTTTTTTTTTAAGAATTTTAGAATTTTAATTTGTGTTTTTTATATTAATGTAATGTGTGTTTTTGTTTATTAATTTGTGTTTTTTTATATTAATTATGGTTTTATTTTAAATTATGGTTTGTAATTTGTTTTTTATTTAATATAATGTTAAAAAATAAAAAAATAAAAAAAGGAATTTGTGGAGTGGTAACCATTTCCAAGGTTTAGTGGGTTGGTGGTGGGTTGGGTGTGAAGCTGACGTGGCGCATAGGTGGTAGCACTTTTCCGGTGGGGTGGGTATGACCACTCCCCATAGCCTAAGTGACCAATCATGGATGATATATTCCATTTTACGACGTGAAGCCACGTGTCTTTTAGCCAAGATTTAACCAGCAATTTCCGTACCAAACATTCTCTCTCTCTCTCTCTCTCTCTCTCTCTCTCTCTCTCTCTCTCTCTCTCTCTCTCTCTCTCTCTCTCTCTCTCTCTCTCTCTCTCTCTCTCTCTCCAAGGACATGGGGATGAATTCATGGAATATCCATGTCAATAATTAAACTAATTTTTATAATTATACATTAACTATATGATCTAATAACTATGATTGGGTTTTCTTTTCTAAATAACAAATTGAAAGTTTTATCTAATCGAAACTAGCAAGAAGTTGGTATGTAAAAATTAAAGGGAAATCTCCAATAAAGTCCTAAAATTTTGGTCCGGTTTATGTTTTAATCATAAACTAATTTTGGTTTACGAAAAAGTCCTAAAAACTGGCAAAAGTTTGCATTTTGACTGGTTGAAACCGATAACAAATTAATTTGGGACTATTTCTTAAATTAACTCAAAATATTAGGACTTTTCTGCAAAAAAAAAAATATTAAGGCTTTTCTGCAAACAAAAACCTTATTATTATTATTATTATTATTAAAAATATAAATAAGTATACTATTTTTTAATTTTGTTATTATTAATATTGTTAATAATACATATAAATACATTTAAATTTAAAAAATATTAAAGACATTTTATAAAGGTGAAGATTGAGCGGATGGTAATGCTTTAAGCATTGAAATCATGAATGTATGTTTGTATATTCTAACTTTGTATATGGTCATTTCACATTTGTTATTATTGTTTTTAATTCAGAATATTAATATTTAACAATTTAAAAGAAGCTACTGGTTTTTCAAATTGTTTACAAATAGCGAGCGTGTGATATGCGTGTATGTCTTGTGTGTAAGTATTTAAATTATCAACATGTGTGTTACTCTTTTTCATTACTTGATCCTTGTGGATTTTTTTGGAAACGTAGCAGATATTGTGTGATAAAGCAAAACAAGGCATATTACTTTCTATTAAACAAGATATTTTAATTAATATTTTCTAATTTTGATATGGGCCACCAATGTAAATATTTATTGTGGATCTGTTAGATTTGAAAAGAAATCATTCTACCTTAAGAAATTTTATATATAAAATGAAAAATCCTTTTATCTTAAACTATTTATACACAATTTTACAAATAGACAACTTCTTTTAAATTGTTAAGTGTTAATATTTTGAATTGAAAACAATAATAAAAAATGTGAAATGATCATATACAAAATGAGGACATACAAGCAATATTCATGATTCCAATGCTTAAAGCATTACCATCACCACAACCTTCATCTTTAAATAATTTCTTTATTATTTTTTTTATTTAAGTGTATTTATATGTACTATTAAAAATATTAATAATAATGAATTTAAAAATTCGTATACTTGTTTATATTTTTAATATAATAATAATAATAATAATAATAATAATGATGATGATGATGATGATAATAATAATAATAATAATAATAATAATAATAATAATAATAATAATAATAATAAGGTTTTTGTTTGCAGAAAAATCCTAATATTTTTTTTTTGTAGAAAAATCCCAATATTTTGGGTCATTTTGTGAAAAAGTCATAATATTTTGGATCAGTTTATAAAATAGTCTCAAATTAATTTGTTGACGGTTCCAACCAGTCAAAAAGGGTCAAAATGCATACTTTTGCCGATTTTTAGGACTTTTTCGTAAACAAAAATTAGTTTAGGACTAAAACGTAAACCGGGCTAAAATTTTAGGACTTTATTGGAGATTTCTCAAAAACTAAATATTATAAAAAAATTAAGTGAAAGTTTTAAAGACAATTCTATTCAATTCATGTGCATGGACATAACCATATGAGGACAATATCTTCATATCTCTATCACACGATGTGATTAAGACTATTAATTATTTGGATAAAATCAAATTAGACAATTAGATAATTTTGATCGGATATTCGATTTTTGGATCGTCTTTTAGCCAAATCGAAATATTATTTTGGATTTTGAATTGATTTTAATTTATAAAATAAGAACCGAATAGTCAAATAAAAAAAGAATAACAATTATTAATTTATTTAATTGTAATATTTATTTTTAATGTATATTTTTAATCATTTATAAATTTATTAAATTAATTTTTAATAGATTAGAATGTTCAACCAATATAATACATTAATATGTATTTTTTTATCAAAAGTTTTTTGTCTTTAAAATACTAAACTACAATATATTTTTCATAATAGTTGGTTAGAAAATTTAATTCACAACTAAATAATTTTTAGTTTCTTTTATAAAGTTGGATAATATTCAAGTTATATAATTTTTTAATGTCTTGCCTCTTGAAAACCGATTCAACCAAATTGTAATTTGCTTGGATCGGATCAAATTTGATTTTAATAAATTAAAAATAACTTTTAAATTGTAAATAAATCTAACATATTCATTATACTAAATTAATAGTTTTCTGAAGAAAATTAGACGTATATTTAAAAAAAATCTCATTGCAATTTATTATGTTTATAGAATTGAAATTTACATGTTAGTTATTAAAAGACATACATGAAGCATGGTGTTTTTTATTCTCTTTTTATTAAATATATTCTTTTAAGATTTTTTTTGACATTGTTATCATTTTTTTGAAACAGAAAATTATGAACATGCCCTATAAAAATAGAGTAATCTATGAGTAATAAAAAAAATTCTAAAATCATGAGCATACCCTTACAATTTGGAAGAAATCGTGAGTGGTGTTGCCGGTAATTTTAGAGAAACAAATATAAGATTACCACTTAATGTTAAGGACATCTATTTTTCAACTCAATCCCTTAGGATAATTGGTTAATATTAAGGAAAAAGGAAACCATCTTATATAATTAAGTTTTTTAAACATTAAGTCCAGACTTCAGTTTGGATATCTTGTAGATATTCAAAAAGGAAACTGGTAATTCCATTTTACTTTTTTATCCATCTCCTTAATAATTTTCCTTTTATGTCCTTTAGAAAGAACCCTTGTCACCCCCTTACTTGATTTTGTCACTATTTCCTTTATGAACCCACAATTTTCACAACATTACTTTTAGATCATCTCCAACCCATTTTTATTTTTCCTCCAAAAATAAAATAAAAAATGAGTCAAATAGTCTTTCATCTCCGATCCTATTTTATTTTTTTACCATATTTTTACCTCTAAAAAGTATATTTCATTCTTTTAACTTATTTAAATTGTCAAACACACCCTTCTATTAATTTGGTTTTAACAAATATATAATTTATATTTGTTTCACTACAATAATATTAAATAAATAAGATTATATTTATAACACTTAGTTGTAAGCTTTTGTAAAATACGTTATCGTGTTTTAAAATTCCAATATGTATTTAAATTTTAATATGAATTTGATAAACAAAAAACAAACTTTATATTTATAATTAATTAATATAATTTAATATATAAAACGATATTATAAGTATTAAATATTACATTTAAATTATAATTAGTAGATAAAAATAAACTAGAAATATATAAATATATAAAAAGAATGACTAAATCGACAATATAAAGTTCATCTTCGTTTTGAGGAAAATGAATAATATAACACCATATTTGGTATTATACTATTCATTTCCCCCAAAATAAGGAAATAAATTGGGTAGAGTTGGAGATGAGTGAGGGAATAAATTGAGGAAATAATAGAAAATAAGAGTGGGTTGGAGATGCTCTTAGTTTGTTTTATTTTTAATGTTACTTATAATTTTTGTTTTAGTTTAATTATGATTTTAATATATGTTATTAAAATAAAGTATATATAAATAACAATAATATTCAAATATTTGAAGCAAAAATTAGATAAAAAAATCATATATATCGAATAACGATACTATACAGACATACTATTATCAGAATCGGTTAAATATATTTGTTTGATTGATTCAATATCATACCACAAGCTAAAAAAATAAAAAATTAGTAGTTGTGTAATCTAAACAGCTATTACAGTCACAAATAAAACAGTGGTCAGGGACTACAATTTAAAATAACAGTTCTCACAATGCATTTGTTAGAACCTTTTTGTGACATGCATTCTTTTGAATATTTTTTATGGGAAACATCTTACTTGACTTGAGTTCGGTGAATGCATCTTTACAGCTATTATTACGCTGTGAGAACTGTTGTTTCAAATTGCAATTCATAACCACTATTTTATTTGTGATCGTGCTACCAGTTTAGATTAAACTATTAATATTTTTTTATTAGTGTATAATATGACGTTTATTAAATCAAACGAAGATGTTTAACTGATTCCAATAATAATATACACGTGTTGTACGTCATATTTATATTGTACGTCATATTTATATTATTTTTTATTTAATGTTTGTTTCAGTTATTTAAATATTTTTGTTATTTAAATACTTTATTTTAATAATATACATATAAAAATTCACAATTTAAAGAAAAGCAAAAATCAAATTTAAAAAAGGGAACAAAACCAAAATAAAAGGTGAAATGAACTTAATGGATTAAAATTAGATGGCGGTTTTAATGAGGGTGGTTTAGAAAGGGATAAAAAAGAAAAAATATATATATAATTTTATTAAGTGGATAGATAAATATAAAACAAACTATTAATTTTTTTTTATGGTTTGCAAAAAATTCATGTTTGGTCCCTATTCTTTTTCTAAATTTGGATTGTTCTTATAATATGATTTTATTACATTTTTCGTTTCTATTCGATTTAAAAAGACCAAAATACCCTTATTAATTATTTTATTTGTTTTTCTTTATTAGTAACCTACTAAAAGAAAATGTTTTAATATGTGGGGCCATCTAACCCTTTATCCTCCCCGTTCCCACTACGTACGCACTTTACCCCTCACCAAACACTCCACCTCCCTCTTCCTCGCTGGAAACCACCATTTATAACCCTCTTCCTTGCCAAAAACCACAACAACAATCTTCATTTGATAGTATATAAGACCAGAGACGATAGACCAAAAGAATGTCGTTCATTTAACGTACTCAAAGCCACAACCACTATCGTCGGAGCAGACGTGAGGTGTAGAAAAACACCGGACACCCTTACCTTCTCCCCAACATCATCTTTATCGTCACTCTCTATTGTCAGAGTTGCTAAAGCACCGCCATCAGAATCGCCTTTACCTTCGTCCAAGCCCTAAAGCACCACTACTAATGTCCGACAATCCCATCTTCATAACTGCAAGAAACCACCCCTGTCATACTTCATCTTCCTTCTCGAAACCCTAGATCGAATACCCTCTCTCAACTCACTGATCTCTCTCTTCTTTTCCCAACTCATATTAGTGAACACCAAAAACAGTTGCTTTACATCCAATGATTTCAGGTTTATTTGGTTCGTCAAGAATGATTTCATGTTCGATTTGGGGAAATCTAGTTCATATTGTGTTTTTTAGTTCACCTTTGGGAAATTAACGAACGATTTCAGGTTTGGGGATTTCAATATGGGTATTGGTTGTTGTCGTTAAAAGTAGAAGTTGGTGGTTGTGGTGTTGAATTTGATTTTATATTTCTTAGGTGGATGTGGTGGTGGCTTTCAGGTTTCCAGGAAGATTGATATGGAGTTGATTTTTGGTTCTCAGTGGTTGTTTCTGGTGTATGGTGGAGGTTTTTGGTGTCTAATGGTGGTTGCTGGTGGCTGGTGGTGATTTCAAGTGGTTGAAGGTGGCTAATGGTGGCCGATGGTGTCTGATGGTTTGAGTGAGAGTGGGTCCATGTGTCAATAAATCAATTAATTTATTTTTCAATTAATAAATAAATAATAACCAAATAAAAAACTAAAAAATAAAATATAAAGTGTTATATAATCTTTTCATGTTGTCACCACTGTCCGAGTTAAAAAAAACATTAGGGACCAAATATCAAATTTTTATAAACCATTGGGACGATTTTAGTAATTTGTTCATAAATACACCAAGTAGAAGTATCATCTCCATTCAAAAACTTAGATACGATTTCGAATCTCTACTCCACAGTACAAAACGGACAAAGGATAGAACTTAACTCAACCTCTCTTCAATCCAAATTAGCCCAATAGCCAATATGTTCAAATTAACCAACCCTCCATCGAAGAATGTTGAATTTAATCATAACATATTTGTTCCATTAGTATCCATAACCAAGGTACCATTCAACGGATACTCAACAGAAGATACAAAAAACAAACATGAACCGGATAGTTCGTAACTCCAATAATTTGGATTAAGGGTGTGTTTGGGATTCCTTTTTTAAGTTAAAATTCCTTTTGTAAAAGAACTTTTTCTAAATGAACTTTTTCTGGAAGAAGGTATTTAAAATGTGTTTGGATGGACTTTTAAGACTTTTAAGAGATAAAAACCAAAAGTCACAAAAAGATAAGATTTCATGACTTTTTAAAAGGCTTCTCTTTAGGCATGGCTAAAAGTTAATTTAAAAGTACTTTTCTATTTTGCCAAACATCTTTTGGACTTTTTTAACTTTTTGGAAAAGTAAAAAGTTCAAAAGTTGTTTTAAAAGCAAAGTCAAACACCCCTAACAACCAAAATATCTTCAAGAGATTTAATTTATTATATAAATGAGGGTAAATAGTATAACTTATAGACAATTCTGAAGATATGTTTTCTTGCTTATATATATATATATATATATATATATATATATATATATATATATATATATATATATATATATATATATATATATATATATATATATATATATAAAAGACAAACTGTAAAAATGGTATTTGTGGTATGCAATTTTTTTTTTTCTGAGTTTTGGTCTAAACATTGACTTTTTTGGATTGGTGGTCATTTTGAACTAATTTGGTTGCATATTTGGTCCCTCCGAATATTGAAATGAAAGTAATACCCTTGGGGTATTTATTTTCCATTTTCTTTCACTTTTTTTTTAAATCTCATGTTTATTTATTTATTTTAATAATTAAAAAAAATAAGAAGGCCCCCACCTTCCCTTTCTCTCTTTCTCCCTCTCTCTCTCTCACACACACACACACATACATTCCACCCACACCCACCATTACAGTTACCACCAAACACCATCACCACTCTAACCACCATGAACCATCCTTGAACCTCTATATAACCCATCTCCAACACCATCAACCACCCATATCCTCCCACCCACCTCTCATTCTTTTTTTCTCCCCCGTCCATTATCGTCGACACCATTGTTTCAACAAGAACACCAACACCATTATTGTACCAAGGAAATTAGAAGACACGAAGATGAAGATGAGAACCTCAATCTTTACCAAGGAAGAAGTGGATGCAATTCTAATACACACAAAATCACAACCAATATTTCTCAGAAGCCAAATACCCACCAAGAAATTAAAACCCAAAAACTAAGAGAGAGGTGGAAATGGTGGTCAGATAAACAATTATCGATCTATAAAGCTAGTTTTCTAAGGCACAAAAGATGTAGGTTTCACCAAAGGGGTCGTCGGTTGCTAATCATGAGTACGTTAACACTAGAAACACGGGGAGGCAGTGATTCCTGTCAAAGCATATAATGGTGGTGGTGGTTGCGATTTAGGTGAAAGGAAAACAACGATTTGGAATCATGAATGGAAAATAGGTTTCAACGGAAGCGGGATCTAGGCTTGAACTTGAACATATTCTTGATCTCTTTCCTATCTCTTTGTCTTTTGTCGATCTATCTTTCATGGTTTCAATGGTGATGTGCAGGTAATGGTGGAAGAATGGTATTTTTGGTGGTGATGGCTTCAGGGCGATAATGGTCGGCTTCAAGATATCGTAGTAGTAATCATGGGTAAAGGCAGTGGTGATGTGCAGGTGATGGAGGAAGAGTGGTAGTTTCTGGGTTGATTTTTTTCTATTTCATCGTCAGAATCGAATGATTTGGAGGTGGGTTGATTTGTGAATCGAGGTTTGTGCTGATGGGGAAATTGTTTATTCAAAATGTAACATCCCGATTTCATAGGATAAAATTTTAGGGATTTTATGCACTTTAGAAAGCCTACTCGACGAGTTGGGAGGCCCCAACTCGTCGTGTAGAAACTAAGAAGGTCGCATGGATTATAAGACCTACTCGACGAGTTGTGTAGCACCTGGTTCCTGGTATGTAAGATTTATCTGAGTATTTTTGTATTTTGGCCTTGGACTCGGCGAGTTGGAGGCCCAACTCGCCAAGTAGAGACGAGACTTGGGACGCGGTTAAGTTGGCAACTCGGCGAGTCCATATTATGGACTCGGCGAGTCCGCACTGTCTGATGAAACCCTAATGTCCAAGGGTTTGCACCCTATTTAAACAACCATTTGCGCCCCAACTCCGCCCCATTCACCCTCAGAGCCCTAACCCTCGTTCAAAGCTTTATTCCTTGAGAGTTTGAAGCATTCCTTGTGTGTTTTGAAGTTTTGGAGAAGGGAGAAGAGTGGATCAAGAAGAAGAAGAGGAGGTCAGCCATCTTTGAGCAATCTCAGAGTTTCCCTTGAGGTAAAACTCGATTTCCCCATCTGTTTTCATGCTTATTATTCCTTATAACTCCATTAAGCCCTTTTTGATCCATTTCCAAGCTAATGTATGCTTGTGGACTCATAATAAGCTGGGTAACTTCTAGATCTAGGTGAGATCGAGCTCCAGGAGCTTGGATCTACTGCCTTTATGGACCCATGTTGCATGTACAACCTAGATCTACCCTCTTTGGTGCATTTTGAGCCCTAAAACCCTCATTAGTGAGTATCTACACGTAAAGATGGAAACTTTACGTGTTATTCTTGCTCTAGGAACCCAGATCTGTGGATAGCATAAGCTGGATTCAAGCAAAATCTACCGTATAAAGACTGCATGGTAACGACTCGGTGAGTCGTTCATCTGACTCGGCGAGTCTCTGAGTTTGTCCCCTTTTCGTTATGTCGAGTAGTGTAGTGAGTCACGGGGTGTGACTCAGTGAGTTGGAAGCCGAACTCATCCATGAAGGAACTCGGCGAGTCATTGCCCTGACTCGGCGAGTTCAAGGCAATCTCCTTAGATCAAGATCAGACTCGGCGAGTTGTTCATACAACTCGGTGAGTCGCAGCATAAGTGTTCATCGGATGAAGATGAACTCAGCGAGTTGTTCATACAACTCGGCGAGTAGGATGAAGGACTTGAACATCAGTTTGGAAGGAGAACTCGTCGAGTCAACGCCTAACTCGACGAGTAGAGACGGGATCCAGGTCAGTCGATTGGACAGGGTCTCGGCGAGTTGGCGAGCCAACTCGGCGAGTCGGGTCAACTGAAAGTTGACTCTAACTTTGACTTGGGGCATGATCAGGGGTAAAATGGTCATTTTACCCAAAGGACAGTTAGCAGTGTTTGATTGAGTATGTTGTGGGAATTACGGCCGGAGGATTTCCGGAGCAGCAGTAGCAACAGTAGGCAGTCAGTTCCAGATCAGATCAGCAGCTACTTCGAGGTGAGTTACCTTCCAGTGGCGGTGGGTCTACGGCCACAATGTCGGCCCACCAGTAGGAGTCGTATGTTAGATGATTGTCTTGTGATATCATCTAGGTTTACTACTACCTGATATGTTATATGCTAGCATGATATGTTATATGTGATAGAAGTAGAAATCGTTTGTTAGGACCGAAGGGTAGTTCAGACACCCGAGAAATGTCTGACAGTATGTGATGATATGTTTGCATGCTGGCTTGTTATGTTATATGCGATAGAGGTAGTAAGAGGGGACCGGTCCCCGAGTTCGGTTGTTAGGACCGATGGGTAGTCAGCACCCCAGAATAGCTTGACACGGGTAGTCAGCACCCCAGAATGGCTTGACACGGGTAGGTCGGCACCCCAGAATGGCCGCACGGGTAGTCGGCACCCCAGAATGGTCGTACCGGGTAGTCAGGCACCCCAGAATAGCCTGGCAGAATGTATGTTATGTGTTTGTATGGTATGTGGTACGATGGGGGAACTCACTAAGCTTTGTGCTTACAGTTTACATTTTTTGTTTCAGGTACCTCTTCATCAAGGGGGGAAGGAGCTGGCGCGGTAGCGGCACATCACGCACACACACTGGTTTCCACATTTACGAGATTTCTCTGGGATTTATACTCTAATATTTTGATTGGTTGTATGATTTGGCTTTTAGACATGGTTTACGATGTGATGTGGTTGATCAAACAATGTTTTTAATTATTAATGTTTTCTAAAGTAATGTTTTAAAAACGAAATTTTTGGACGTGAAATTTGGGTCGTTACAAGTTGGTATCAGAGCCCTGGTTTGAGGGATTCGGACACACCTTGGGGGGTGTCTAAACTCAAACCGAGGGATTAAAAGATTTTCCAAAAAGAAAATGTTTTCTAAAATTGAGAAAAGAGTTTTGAGGAAGAATGAAGTGTGTGATGTGCGCGATCGACCGAGCTCAAGTAAGTATTCCCCAAAGTACCCATACAAGTTTATGCTTTGTTTATCAGCTTTTGTAGAACAACATGCTAGAATAGGACTAAGGATCTAGGAGTGATGCCTTATGTGCCTGCTTTATATGTTTCAGCTGTATGAGAAATTACATGCTAGTGTTGAGTAGACAGCAAGTAGGATAGCCTGATTAGGTTATGTCGGATAGTATTGTATGCTAGTACAAGTTCCTGTAAGCTGATATAGTTGATTGAGATTGTTACCCTTGTCTGAATGCTGCTTGCTTCGTGCTTTGTGGGACTCTGAATAATAGGAGTTAGCCATTAGATGAATACGTCACGTCACATGTGATCAGGGTTGAATAATCTTAGAGTGCTGGATTTGATCCTATTGCACAACTCTGGTTTGAGTCCAACCGTTGTAGGGACGAGTCTGTTACTCGAAGGATTATCTGGGCCTCATCACATATGATGGTATTCAGGTAATGGCTAATTGGCATTACAAGGAGGCCTGCAGCAGCTGAGGACTGGATGGAGTAGAGTCAGAGATTTCCCTAGGGCAAGCCTAGGATGAGTATAGCGGAGGACAACAATAGTGAAAGGGATCTGGCGGAGTCGAGGCAGTCCTTGAAGAAGGTACGGATAGATGTGGAAGGTAGTATGGGCCGTACTACTGAAAGCAGAGGATCCCTACCCAAACCAAGGGAGGCCAAGATGAGACCAGGGAACTTGTAATAGATGTGATCCCTCAAGAAGTATTAGTATCGCTAATAATTGTTATTTATGTATTGCAGAATGGTGGTACTTCGATCGAGGCCGATAGATGGCAGTTCAGGAGAGGGGTCGGGTTCGGGATCAGGTTCCGAGCCGGTAGATGAGGGACTACGCGAGTTCATCATGTAACAGCCCGGAATCTCAGGTATTGTTAAATTATGTTTTTGGGGTGATTTAAGAGGGGACTCGGCGAGTTGGAGCCTAGACTCGCCGAGTAGGATCGCAGACTTGGTCGCGGGTTCGCGACTGGACTCGACGAGTCCAGATATGGACTCGGCGAGTCTACGCTGTTCAGCGGAAACCCTAGCCGTTTGGTTTTGGAACGTATATAATGCACTTATAGGCCGTCATTGTCCGTCTTTAGTCGATTGAGAAGAACCCTAAACGGCTGTGGGCATCTAGAGCAAGATTGAAGGATATTAGAGCCTTGAAGAATTTGTTGTGCAAGGAGGAGAAGAGTTTTGGCTAAAGGAACAGCAAGGGATTCGAGTTCTGCGGTTTGGGGACACAGAGAGTGCGTTATTCAGGTAATATTTCGGGTATTTTTCTGTTATGTTGATGTGTGCATGGATTTAGGGTTTATGGAACCCATTTGGTGATTAGATGGATTAGTACCCTGTTACCCAAACGACTATAACCCTGTATTAGGACCTTAGAGGTCCAGAAGGTCCCATGCTTGTGTATTTCGGGACAATACTTATCTCAGGAAGCAGTTTGATCGACTGCATGGCATGGACTCGCCGAGTCCGATGAACAGACTCGACGAGTAGCTTGGAGATTGACTGGAACTCGCCGAGCTGTTCTTCAGACTCGGCGAGTGGAGTCGGGGTGGCCCCGCGATTCTTCCATGAGGATCTCGTCGAGCCAAGAGGGATACTCGACGAGTAGAAAGGGAACATCAGGAGAAGTTGGGGAGGACGTCTAGACTCGCCGAGTCGCCTTTGCACTCGCCGAGTCCGGTTAAGTTGACCGTTGACCGTTGACCAGAGTTGACCTACATGTAATTTCTTAGGGTCAGTTATCTTGAAAGCTAAAAGTGTTAATAAGGGATATATGGTATTATAGGGAGTCTGTAGCTCGGCGGATCGAGTGCGAGTGATTTCAGGAGTCGCTAGTTTTCATTACCCGCGAGGTGAGTCTTCTCACTATACTGTACCCGGAAGGGTTTGACTGTGTGACCGGAAGGTCAGATATGATATGTGATATGTATGCTATATGTGGTAAGTTATTTGTTAGATGTGCTATGTATGTTATGTGGGCCGGAAGGCGAATATGTTATGGGCCGGAAGGCGTTGTGTCGAGGACCGGAAGGTCAGGGCCTGGAAAGGCGTATGTGCGTAAATTGTATATTGGGGAACTCACTAAGCATTTATGCTTACAGTTGTTATGTATGTGTTTCAGGTACTAGCGAGGACCGTGGGAAGGCGCCGGCGTGATCTGTACACACTGAAGGATGTTTTATGATCTTGGGATTTAGACAGTTTGTATTTGACATGACATTTAAATTGTTTATGCCTTGTTTTGAATAAAAAAAATACTCTATTTTTAAAATGAAAAATTTGTTTGAAAATTTGCGTTGTTACAATTGGTATCAGAGCCTTGGTTTGAGGGATTCGGGTGCACCTTCGGGGGTAACTGAACTCAAACCGAGGATTTGAGGAAACTTTTTAAATAAGGGCATAAAGTTTTGTAAATGGTTTGTGGTAAGCAAGAAAGAAGCAGTGTGTACGATCAGTCAGCGCCCGAACGGTAAAGATCCCCAAAATACCTTACAATATTATATGATATGAATTGTTATGCATGCTAGAAGACTAGGTATTCATGATAGGACTAGAGTGGCCTGATTTGTGATGCCTTAGTCTAGGGAAGTTTGCCGATATGAGATGCTTTGTTAGTGTGCGAGTAGATAGTGCATAACAGAAGTAGAGTACTCACTATCCGGGGTTTGGGGAGGAAGATTTGGGATGAATGCTGATGCGGTGTGGTCGGTAGTATTGGGCCCGTACTACCGAAGGCACCGGGTCAGTGGGAGGCCCAAGTAAGAATCCCTGGATATCGGAGACTGAGTAGGGTTGCGTTATCGAGTGCGATTACACTCAATGAAGTCTCTGATAGTTTTATGTTGTATTTCAGAGACATCATGGTTAGACCACGCCACGGAGCGAGTACGAGCGGTGTGAGTGACGAGGAGATTCGTCAGATGATTCACGAGGAGGTAGCGGCGGCGATTCGGGCTGAGATCCCGGAGATGTTTGGGTCTATTAAGACCACCCTGATGGAGACGTTTGATGAGCGGTACGCCGCATTGACTGAAGCTGCAGCCGCTGCAGCTACCGCAGCTGTGGCCGCTGCCAGGCCACAGGGGGTGACTCGTTGCTGTTCTGGGAGTTCAGCAACACGAATCCACCTGAGTTCGATGGGACGCAGGATCCGATTGCTGCGATGAGGTGGATCGCGGATATAGAGGGGTGCTTCTACACTTGTTCATGCCCGGAGCACCTGAGGGTACGGTTCGCTTTGAACCAGCTCCGTCTGGGAGCGAAGGACTGGTGGAAGTTCGTGACGGCGAACTTCACTTTGGCAGAGATTACAGCGGTGACATGGGAGGGTTTCACTGCTATGTTCAGGGACGAGTACGTTCCCCCGGAGGAGAGGGAACGATTGGTTCAGGAGTTCTTAACCCTCAAGCAGGGTACTGATTCTGTTGCGGTGATCACGCGGAAGTTTCATGAGAGGGCGATGTTCTGCCCCGAGCTGGTGTCCACAGAGCAGGCTCGAATGAGCCGGTACTTGGGTGTTCTGAGGAGGGATATCCGGGAGTTTGTGTCGAACTCCACCTATCATACTTTTACTGAGCTTCAGGCGAATGCCAGGAAGCGTGAGATCGAGTTGGAGACCCAGGCCAGGGAGGAGGCCGAGTCTCAGCAGGTGGACCGGCGGCCGGCTCAGTCTCAGCCGGCAGCCAAGCGGACCAAGTCCGCCGATTCGAGGACGGGAGGTCCGAAGGGCCGCACTTGCGGAAAGTGCGGCAAGGGTCACGATGGGGCGTGTCGAGCTGGTGCTTGCTACAAGTGTGGCAAGGAGGGGCACATTGCTAGGGAGTGCCCCAAGGGGTTTATGGTTTGCTTTCATTGCAACCAGACCGACCATCGGAAGGCTGAGTGCCCTCAGCTTCGTCAAGGATCTGCACCTACTGCCAGGACTATTGAGACTCGACCGATGAAGGTCGAGGCCCCGAGGGCTCGTGGGAGAGCCTTTCAGCTGACTGCGGAGGAGGTCCGCGCTGCGGCCGATGTTGTGGCAGGTATGCTGTAATTCATGTATTTATTTTTAATGTCGAGATGTCATACTTATGTTATTATATGCGTAGGTACTTTCCTTGTGAACTCTGTACCTGCCTTAGTGTTATTTGACTCGGGTGCGAGTAGGTCCTTTGTATCTTTAGCCTTTAGTCAGCATATTAGCGTTAGTCATGAGTCGTTGAGTCGACCTTTGAGAGTTTCTATAGCTGACGAGAAAGTGATTTATGCCACGGAGGTTCTTCGGGGATGCGTGCTAGAGATTTTCGGGGTTGAGTTCCCGATTGACCTGATTCCTATTGCGATGGGTGACGTCTGTGTCATCGTGGGCATGGACTGGTTGAGCCGATTCGGCGCTGTCATCGACTGTGAGCGTCAGCTGGTGACTATACGAGACCATAGTGGGGGAGTTCTTTCGGTGTACGGCGAGGGTACCCGTTCGGGGTCTGCTTTTTGTTCGGCCGCTAGGGCGAGGCAGTGTCTACAGCAGGGCTGTAAGGGTTTTGTGGCGTATGTGATGGATACGCGGGAGGTTTCCGAGAGACCGAGGTCAGTGGAGGAGGTCCCAGTGGTGCATGAGTTTCCAGATGTTTTCCCCGAGGAGCTGCCGGGAGTGCCTCCTGTGAGACAAGTAGAGTTTGGTATTGACCTGGTTCCGGGGGCCGCGCCTATTGCTAAGGTGCCTTATCGTCTTGCACCTCCAGAGATGCAAGAGTTGTCCTCGCAGCTCCAGGAGTTGCTGGGGAAGGGATTCATTCGGCCGAGCAGTTCGCCGTGGGGAGCACCTATTCTGTTCGTCAAGAAGAAGGATGGTTCACACCGGATGTGCATTGACTACCGGGAGTTGAACAAGTTGACGGTCAAGAACCGTTATCCGTTACCGAGGATCGATGACTTATTCGATCAGTTGCAGGGAGCATCTTGGTTTTCCAAGATCGATCTGAGGTCAGGGTACCATCAGGTGAGAGTACGTGATGAGGACGTCCAGAAGACAGCGTTTAGGACGCGATATGGGCATTATGAGTTTGTGGTGATGCCTTTCGGGCTCACCAATGCCCCGGCTGTGTTCATGGATCTCATGAACAGGGTATGCAGGCCGATGTTGGATCAGTCAGTGATTGTATTTATCGACGACATTCTGGTGTATTCGAGATCTAGAGAGCAGCATGAGGAGCATTTGAGGGAGGTCCTTGAGGTATTGAGGTCGGAGAAGCTTTATGCAAAGTTCTCCAAATGTGACTTCTGGTTGCGGGAGGTCCAATTTCTAGGACATGTTGTTAATCAGAAAGGGATATTGGTCGATCCGGCCAAGGTTGAGGCGGTGATGAGTTGGGAGGTGCCGAAGTCACCCTCTGAGATCAAGAGCTTCCTTGGGTTGGCAGGGTATTATCGGAGATTCATTAAGGATTTCTCCAAGATCGCAGTGCCGCTCACCAGATTGACCCGAAAGGGTGTTGCATTCTCATGGGGGCCCGAGCAGCAGACCTCCTTTGAGACACTTCGCCAGAGGTTGTGCGAAGCCCCGGTATTAGCTCTCCCGGAAGGAATGGAAGATTTTGTAGTATATTGTGACGCATCGATTTCGGGACTGGGTGCAGTGTTGATGCAGAGGGGTCATGTGATAGCTTATGCGTCGAGGCAGCTGAAGCCTCATGAGGCGAGGTATCCCACGCATGATTTAGAGTTGGGGGCAGTAGTGTTCGCTCTCAAGATTTGGCGTCACTACCTGTATGGGGTTCGATGTACGATATACACTGACCATAAAAGCTTGAAATATTTGATGGATCAGCCCAACCTAAATATGCGTCAGAGGAGGTGGTTGGATGTAGTCAAGGATTATGATTGTGAGATCCTATACCACCCGGGCAAGGCTAATGTGGTAGCCGATGCATTGAGCCGCAGGGCGGAGAGCACTCCATTGCGAGATGTATGCTTGAGACTGACGGTGATGAATCCAGTATTGGATGCTATTCGTGGGGCACAGGCCGAGGCTGTGCGGCCAGAAATGCAGAGGAAAGAGCGGGTTGTGGGGTTAAGTTCAGAGTTCGTTAAGGATGGACGAGGGCTTATGACGTTTCAGGGTCGGATCTGGGTACCGTTCGTGGGCGGTACGCGTATTACTCTGATGGAAGAGGCTCATAGATCGAAATTCTCGATCCATCCCGGTGCTACGAAGATGTATTTGGATTTGAGGAAAGAGTATTGGTGGCCCTGTATGAAGAGGGACGTGGCATGGTTCGTTGAGAGGTGCTTGACCTGCCGTAGGGTTAAGGACGAGCACCAGAGACCGCATGGCAAGTTACAGCCATTGGAGATCCCCGAGTGGAAGTGGGAACAGATCACTATGGATTTCATCACCAAATTGCCGAGGACTGCTAGGGGAGTTGACGCAATTTGGGTGATTGTGGATAGGTTGACGAAGAGTGCACACTTTCTTGCCATCAGCGAGGGTTCTTCAGCGGAGAAGTTGGCGGAGATATATGTGAGAGAAGTGGTATCTCGGCATGGAGTGCCGATCTCGATTGTTTCAGACAGTGATGTGCGCTTCACTTCCAGGTTCTGGAAGAAATTCCATGAGGAGCTGGGTACTAAATTGCATTTTAGTACCGCATACCATCCCCAGACAGACGGTCAGAGCGAGCGGACGATTCAGACGCTGGAGGACATGCTTCGAGCGTGTGTGTTAGACTTCGGGGGTAGCTGGGATGCATACTTGCCCTTAGCAGAGTTTTCCTACAACAACAGCCATCATTCGAGCATTGGTATGCCACCTTTTGAGCTGTTGTATGGTAGGAGGTGTTGGACCCCCATTTGTTGGGGAGAGGTGGGACAGAGAGTGATGGGTAGCACAGAGATCGTGCTTCAGACGACAGAGCAGATTCAGCAAGTTAGACAGAGGTTATTGACCGCCCAGAGCCGACAGAAGAGTTATGCAGACAGGCGCCGATCCGAGCTTGAGTTTCAAGTCGGCGACTTCGTTCTCCTGAAGGTCTCTCCTTGGAAAAGAGTGATTTGATTCAGGAAGAGGGGCAAGTTGGGGCCCCGGTATATAGGGCCATTTCGTGTGATTGCAAGGATAGGCCGGGTAGCCTATCGGTTGGAGTTGCCAACAGAGTTGGGACAGATCCACGACACTTTTCATGTGTCGCAATTGAGGAAGTGCATAGCCGATGAGTCGGCAGTGGTTCCATTGGAGGATATTCAGGTGGATGCGAGCCTGAATTATGCTGAGAGACCAGTGGCCATCAAGGATCGGAAGATCAAGGTTCTGAGGAACAAGGAGGTACCGCTGGTGTTGGTCCAGTGGCAACACCGGAAAGGTTCGGAAATGACTTGGGAGCCGGAACGTGAGATGCGGGAGCAGCATCCGGAGCTATTTGCAGAGTGAGACTTCGAGGGCGAAGTCTAATCCTAGTGGGGGAGAGTTGTAACAGCTCGGAATCTCAGGTATTGTTAAATTATGTTTTTGGGGTGATTTAAGAGGGGACTCGGCGAGTTGGAGCCTAGACTCGCCGAGTAGGATCGCAGACTTGGTCGCGGGTTCGCGACTGGACTCGACGAGTCCAGATATGGACTCGGCGAGTCTACGCTGTTCAGCGGAAACCTTAGCCGTTTGGTTTTGGAATGTATATAATGCACTTATAGGCCGTCATTGTCCGTCTTTAGTCGATTGAGAAGAACCCTAAACGGCTGTGGGCATCTAGAGCAAGATTGAAGGATATTAGAGCCTTGAAGAATTTGTTGTGCAAGGAGGAGAAGAGTTTTGGCTAAAGGAACAGCAAGGGATTCGAGTTCTGCGGTTTGGGGACACAGAGAGTGCGTTATTCAGGTAATATTTCGGGTATTTTTCTGTTATGTTGATGTGTGCATGGATTTAGGGTTTATGGAACCCATTTGGTGATTAGATGGATTAGTACCTTGTTACCCAAACGACTATAACCCTGTATTAGGACCTTAGAGGTCCAGAAGGTCCCATGCTTGTGTATTTCGGGACAATACTTATCTCAGGAAGCAGTTTGATCGACTGCATGGCATGGACTCGCCGAGTCCGATGAACAGACTCGGCGAGTAGCTTGGAGATTGACTGGAACTCGCCGAGCTGTTCTTCAGACTCGGCGTTGTGTCGAGGACCGGAAGGTCAGGGCCTGGAAAGGCGTATGTGCGTAAGTTGTATATTGGGGAACTCACTAAGCATTTATGCTTACAGTTGTTATGTATGTGTTTCAGGTACTAGCGAGGACCGTGGGAAGGCGCCGGCATGATCTGTACACACTGAAGGATGTTTTATGATCTTGGGATTTAGACAGTTTGTATTTGACATGACATTTAAATTGTTTATGCCTTGTTTTGAATAAAAAAAATACTCTATTTTTAAAATGAAAAATTTGTTTGAAAATTTGCGTTGTTACACATCACGTCAGAGATCACCAGGGGTATCCTTGAGTCGACCCCCATTATCATCGGGTCGATCAAGGAAGGGATCATCGAGTTGATGGAGCATCGCCTCAGGGCTTTCAGGAGTGACATGGCATCTGGCCAGTCGGGATCTCGCACGTTGTCCTTTAAGGACTTCAGGGGCAGTGGTGCGCCGGATTTCCACGGGGTGAAAGACCCCATTGCTGCCAGGTGATGGATTGCGGACATCGAGTCTGCACAATTGACTAGCTTCTGTCCTGAGGGGTCGAAGGTGAGGTATGCAGCAGGGTGTTTACAAGACCGAGCTCGGGATTGGTGGGAGTCAGTGGGTGACTCGTTGGGAGCCTCGCTATCGAGGCTATGACCTGGTCGGACTTTGTGACCAGGTTTAGGGCAGAGTTTGCGCCGACTGTCGAGCTTCAGCAGCTGGCCAGGGAGTTTTTGGACATGAGACAGACGACGGAGACTGTGGCGGAGATCACCGCCAAGTTCCGGGAGAGGGCACTGTTGGTGCTCCAGTATGCGGGCGATGAGGACATGAGGAGGACCCGCTATCATGACATGCTCCAGGCTGATATCCGGGAGCACGTTAGTTTTTCAGCTTGCCCTACCTTGGACTCCATGATTGTCAGGGCGAGGGAGAGGGAGATAGATTTGGAGCATATCCGGAAACGGAAGGCAGAGGAGGGACAGACAGGAGGGGCTTCGGGGAAGAAGCCCAAGGGATCAGATGGTAGGCCGAAAGGCCAGTCAGGACTGAGCCGCTGCAGGAAATGCGGCAGGCCTCATGAGGGGGCATGTAGACTAGGATCGTCAGGCTGCTATAAGTGCGGCAAGACGGGGAATTTTAGCAGGGATTGTACCGCCCCTGCACCTGTGTTACAGACATCGGAGTTGTTGTGTTTCCACTGCAACCAGAGAGGCCACAAGAATGCCAATTGCCCCCAGTTGACAGCTACAACGTCAGTGAAGGCGCCAGCACCAGCGACCCTGTGGATTACTGATGGCCGGCAGGGCAAGACAGAGGCTCCAGTGGTGAGGAGTCGGGCATTTCAGCTGACTACCGAGGAGGCACGCGCTGCACCCGATGTGGTGACGGGGGTATAGCATCCCGAGGATGATTGGACCCATAGTATGTTGTCATTCCAACCCGATGGCTGAGGGCCTGGGGCATTCCAACCCGATGGTTGATTGGGCCCATAGTATGCTGTTATTATATGTGTGTTATTGTTGTGCGGGTATTTTGGAGGAACTCACTAAGCTTCGTGCTTACAGTTGTGGATTTTGTTTCAAATACTTTGGATGATCGCAAGAAGGTGTAGGCTTGATCGTGCACCTCCTCATTTTTCATGTTGTGATTTCTGGGAAAACTATGATATTGTATTATTTTGAAAACAATTTGTAAACAATGGATGGTTTTGAAATGTGTGAAAAGTTTAAAATTTACATGAATTTTATGGATGTTACAAGTTTGTATCAGAGCCTTAGTTTGAGTGAATTGGAGGAAGACTCGTGTGAATCCAGTCTCAAACTAAGGAAAAGATTTTCAAAATGATTTTCAAATGGTTTTCAAAGTACTAAAGGAGATGTGATGTTTACGATCAGTCGGAGCCCGTAAGTAGATCCCAAAATACCGTACTATTATTTGATATTGTGATATGTTAGAACAACATGCTAATGATAGGCTAGGGATCTTTAGGAATTGCATGATAGAATTGCCTGATTGTATGATGCCTGATAGCCTAGAGTTTTTCTTATATGAAATTGACATCATTATTGTAGTTGCTTAGTGTATGCATTACAGTTGTATTTGATGGGTTTTAGCTATAAGAACATCCTATGTGCTCATACAAACCCTAATGCTTGGATCTAGGTTTCTCTATTGTACATGCAAGTCATCCAAGACTTCAAACCCTAGATCTAGCATATGATAATCAATATAACATATGAATAAGGGTTTAGATCATACCTTGATTGTTATGTACCAATAACAATCTCAAATCCTCCTTTTAATGACTTTAGAAAGCTTAGAGTCACAAATGTCACTCCTCTAATGGTTCACAAACACCAAGAGCAAGAGGATGAAGAAGAGAAGAGAAGGAGGCTGCCCAAAATGTGTGGAAACCCTAAGGATCTTGTTCACCACGTTTTTGGGGGCATAAGGGTTCTTTAAATAGTGAGGCTATTAGGGTTATCTAACAAGGAAACCCTAATTTGGATGCTTAAGCCCTAAGCAACCCATGGGCTCCTTCCTTAAAGGCCTTGGGACAATTTCTAATGGGTTTCCCCATAGAATTTTTCCACCCCTTTAATGTGGAGTCCAATAGCTCAATATTCAACTATCATACAATTGACAGTTCTAGTCCCTTAGTTTAGTTAATGTCTTTTAGCCACAAACTTAATTCTTATTAATTCTTGACTAATATTAATTAACCAATATGATTTCTTCTTTAATATATTATTCTCATAATATATTAATAAATCATATTTAATCCTTTCTCTCCATTATTCATCCTATCAAGTTGCTTTGGTGAAGGCAACCCAAAAAGACCATGCACCATCGGGTCAATTACATACCAAAATAGTTATGGACTTAGACACTAATCCAACAGTCTCCCACTTGGATAAGTCTAATAACTATTCTGCGTATGACTTCAGATCCTGATCTACAATCGTAGCTTTCCAAAGCCGCTGTCAACTCTGATCTTATCAGATACGCGTGTCCTTAAGATAAGGGATCATATATTCCTCCATTATAGATATCGTATAGACTGAGACATGGATCTAAATCATTCTCTCTGTCTATGTGTTGTTTCCCGAATTCAGATTTATGATCACTGACAACAGACTACAATTGAACACATCAATTTAGTCCCGGCTTGGCCAAGCACTTAGGTGCTATCACTAAATCATCGAGGGGCCCACAGATATCGCTTTTATCCTACTTTGGATAAAAGGAATGGATAAACTTCGACTCAATGCTCGCTTGCAATTACTCACCGAATCACACACAACAATATGTTTTATAACACCAAGTTACTGGTGCGTTTTTATATTATAAATGTGCAGCCGACTCGCAAGATACAACTCACACATCTCGGTTTCAAGAATATAAGATGTTATCGTCTCACCAATCACTCGTGATAAAATCCATGAAGTGATCCAAGTGAGCGTGGGTTAAATCCAATGCTCAAATCATATTCATAAGCACTCATGAACGTTGCAGCAAAAAAATTGCTTATGTCTAATACCCTTTAGACAATCCACACACCAATTCATGACAGTCTTCATTCATATCTACTTCCAACATATGAACGACTGTGGCCCGTTCGAATAATTTGACTGTTCTCAACCAATTAAATTATTCAGGAAGTCAAAACATGCAAAGTGAAACACAAGAATAATACTAATCCCATATGGCCTCAAACCTTTGAGTATAAATAAAACACCTTTTATTTATCACCATATCGATTACTCATTATTTGTTGTTTCAGGTAATCAACTTCTTACTTGAATTATTACAACACTTGTCCCATGCTCTTAGCATGCACACAATGCTTACCTATGGTTCTTACTTTGTGAAATAGATCAAATGAACACATTTCCAATCATACTCCTTTCACAACTCCCAATCCTTTAACAAGTCTAAGAATATCAAATTCTTGCCACTTATAGAATATGCTAGATTCTAACATTTTATGTAATGATCCTTTCGTAATGTCATAGCACAAAAGTCACAATGACTATTGCCAATGAAATTACAAAATCCTCTATCGGAGATTGTTACAATACAATTCCTTAGATGTGATGTCTCTCACTCAAAGTACATTCCTTTGAACATCCTTTTGCATAAAAGTTTCTAATCTAGACATTGATTCTCAATATCTAATTCCCAATATGGAAACCTTTCCATACTTACCATATGACAACTCATTCTCAATAGAATCTTATCTATTCATAATATGGTCCATCCAATACTATACTTCCAACTATTCACAA
The DNA here is from genome assembly GCF_051521515.1 of Lactuca serriola. NCBI lineage: Eukaryota > Viridiplantae > Streptophyta > Magnoliopsida > Asterales > Asteraceae > Lactuca > Lactuca serriola. Next base: position 191,827,220 of record NC_136409.1, on the reverse strand, counting down.
GCGACCAATCCTCGGCGAACTTTGGAATGTCCTTTGATAGTTGTTTAATTATCTTAGTCAAAACCAATTCTTGTCCTTTTTCCCTCTTAATGTGCTAGACATTTGGAAAATTTTAGAATGGTCAAATATTATAGCATTTGCAATCGATCCTTTACCCGAAGCGTATGGGACACGATGCATAATGTCTTACATAAAGATTTGATACTTTATCAATATTCTGCCATAATATTTTATGTGCTACGTTCTTATAATTCGAATTATGAAGAGGAATGCCGTAATCATAATCGAAATTTAAGAACACACTATGTATCCTTTGACTAATATTATTAATATTCCATAACCTAAGCCTTTAGATTTGAAATGAAGCATAATATTCTCTCCCTTAATTATAGCAAAACAACTATTCAACCCTTACAACTTTGCAAAGTATGAATCTTGTTTTCTATAATTAATATTGCTAACATGCAATACTTGCCTTAATAATCATGCAATCATAACATTTATGCTCCCACTATCACGATGAACATAACATTTATGCTCCCACTAGCTTTGACATGTATTCAGAAACAACTTTACTTTCAAAAAAACAATGCCTATTGAATTTCTTTAAGTTCATATTTCTAATACCCAATGCTTTGATAATCTTTTATCAAGGCTTCTTAAACTTATACACCTTTGCCTTAGATAGTTTATATGTGTGTCTTAAACAATTTAGACTAATTGCCAAATTTCATAATTCGAATCATAGAAAGGGATACCGTAACCATAATCGAATTCGAGAATACAATTTCACAATCATTATCTTCTTAAAATCTCTATTAGTGAAAGCATTTCCTCACAGTCATTTTCATGAAGGAGGGAATCTTATGACACTTAGATTTTAATGGTGTATGTGTTCCTATCCATGTGAATTTGTCAAAAACAAAGTTTACGACAAATTCAAACTCATATGGACCGAACTTTCTTAATCTTGATTTCTTGCCTTATGGTAACACAGCTACCCACCATGTCTTCCAAGTAGTTAAGCAGCTCACCCTTTCCTATCAATGTACTTTCAATTGATCAAGGTCCTTGCCTTTTATGCATTCAAATGAGAACTCATAGGCTCACATGCATAATTAACTCAATTGGAACGGCACAGAAACAAGGTAATGTCAACACGATAGGTTGTAAAGCTCTACTCGTGTGCTAGTGATGATCGATAAGGTTTATTCTTGAGTTGTTCATGAAACCTTTCAAGACCATTAAGACTCCCACTGACTCCTTGACATATAAGACTCTCTTGTCAATAAACATTTGTTGACAAACAAATATTCAAGAGTTAGTGTAGCCTTTATCAAGAGAAAACATTTCATAAAATTGGTCCTAGTTGGTCTTTGTCTTATCCAAGACATCACAACTTTCCAATTTCAAATGTGAGAGAATAGGAAAACCTTTTTCCAAATTCTACATTTGATGAATGTTATATACCTTCTTAATACTTGTCACTCAATATTACAATCTTAACTCTAAGACTTGTTTTGGAATGAAGTATGATTGACTTCTTGATTTAACCATTTCTTCAATTCTTAATTCCTCTCCTTAGACATACAATTGTACTAAGACTTACTTAGAGGATCAATTGAGATATGGTTCTTAATCATTAAGACATATCATAAAGCATAAAAGGTACTCTCTCTTCTTCTTAGAATAGAGAAACTTTTATCTTTCTGCCTACTTGATTCTTTTATTCGTTCTGCTATTGATTTAAACCTTTTTAATCAATTCAGAATTACACTTAATCTTATAAGTATAATCATATTTACTAATCCTTTAGTAAATCATGACGAATATCTTCGTTACCCTTGTGGTGGACTTGATCAACACACAACTTTGTGTACTCGATCTCCTAGTCCTTCACTTGACACTTTGTCAACGAATTAGTCTAATTTCCAAATATGAAATTTCTCATTCATCGTGCAACCAAGTTGCATGATTCCAATTTTCTGTCCAATTGAAACTTGGGTGATGAGAAACTCTCCCTATTTGGTAAATTCTTGACATTTCCACAATTATCATAATTAAGAATCACATCCACTCGTTGTAGAAATATATGAACATCAATTTTTCATAATGATTTCATTTCAAGGAAATTAAATAAATAAATAAATGAGTCAAACCAAAATTTATTTTATTCAGAAAAGCAGCGGAAAACATTTGTCCTTACAATGCAAAATCAACTGAAAAACTATGTAGCCAAAAAGAAAATTTTCTAACAACTCTATCATAACTTTCTAAGCTCAAAATCTAATCTTCAAATCCATGCGATCGAGATCCATTTCTTCATGATTAGACTTATCTTGCTCTTTCATCAAGCTTCCTTTCTTTTTAGTGATCCTGAAGCACAACCATACTCTTTGACTCTCCCATCTTCTGGACTCTTCAGGCTCTTAGGGCAGACTTGTATCCAACGCCCTTTCTCTTGGCAGCAAACGCAGGTCGATTCTCCTAGAACATCCTCGGAAGAATGGTTGGTTGACTCTCCCAACAAATATGTTCTATTGCTTTGCCAAATCATTTCTGATTCAGCAGCAATGAGCATGTAAGTTAGGTCAATGAGGTTATCGTCATGATCCATCATATAATACTTTCTTTTGAACTCATTATATGATTCAGGAAGTGACTGCAAAACCCAGTTCACAACCAACTTATCAGGGAATGACGCACCCAACATTATCAACCTATCGATGTGTTCTTTCATTCCTATAATGTGGGCACACATGGGTTTACCATCTTCATGTTTCATTTCCAATAAGGATTTAGTGACATTGAACCTTTCAATTCTTCGATCTTGTAGGTTAGGGAGAATAATTGGAGGAGGTGGAGGAAGTGAAGCATGATTTCTCGTTCCTCGATCGAATTGAGGAATATCATCTTCATGTGGAATGCTTGTTCTATGGGATTTGGGAAGACCATAGTTGTCGTACTTTGACATCTACAAAACGGGAGAAAACAAATTCAAGTTAGATGATTCATTGAGTCCTTAATAAATCACCCAAATGAGATATTAAGGCTAGGACCCAACACAATATGCTACAACCTAGAAAAGGGATGCCGTAATCTAGTTGCAAAATATTTGAAGATAAGTGAATGACGATTCACTAATTTCCACCATGAATAAAGGAAAAAGAAATTTAAGTTTTAAATCTATGAAAACTCCTAGATCCTATGAGATTCATTGAACATTTCAATGGCATGTTTAAATCTCGATATGTCCCTCTAGTTTGTGACTGGGATGCCGAGGATCACAAAGCGGGTGTGAATAACCATGCAAACTTACATGGTGCCCCCACATGTTACCGTCACCTATTCGATGTGCCGGTAAACCACACACGCTCCACCGAACTATGACAAACATTAAGTCACCCTTTGCTACCTTTGCTTAGAACCATTTAGTGTGCTGGTAAACCACACACGCTCCACTAACGTCTTCGCAAGGGCACAAAGTGTAATTTCATGGAATTGCATCAATTCACTTTTGCCTAAAGTAACTCAGATTGGGTATTTGTAAAACATTTAGTTACTTATGTACTTCATTATACTTTTAATGGAAAGTTATGTCCTATCTTACCCGTTCGGCTAACGACCCTCCACTAGTCAAGAGTGCGGGTGGGTAAGAGTGGATACCCATTCAATCGCCATTTTATAGGCAATTTCCTTAAACACCCCTTATAGACTAGCTTCGTGAATGAGGCCTACTAACGGTAAGACTGACTTTTACTCATACACATATATATATATATATATATATATATATATATATATATATATAATGTTAGACTTTTAATGTTATATATAGTATAGGGTGTATTTTACACTTTTAAAATACTAAGTGGTCAAATTTAACAACTATACTTTTATTTCAATTAATTTGTAAATCAAAACTTTTATGGATTTATTAAACCTCCTTTAATTATACACCTTAATTAATTAATAAAACCATAAGGGTGTGATTTGAACTTTTCAAAACATCACAAGGGTTTTAGAATTTAACATTCCTAAATTAAACTTTTAATCAACTTTTAAATTCCAAAACTTGAGGGTATGTTTTGAAACATTTCAAAACATTAGGGTTTAGAATTTAAATATACATCAAAATTAAACTTTTAATCAAAATTTAAATTCCAAAACTTGAGGGCAAGTTTTGAAACCCTTTTCAAAACATTAGGGTTAACTTTTTAAATTTCAAAACAAAACTTTTGAGTTCAAATTTCAACTATAAAACCTAAAGGGGAAAATTGAAACTTTTCATAACACAAGGATCAAATAACAAATAATATAAATTAAACAATTAATTTTATCATTATCTATATTTGACCTAATTTCAATTTCTTGCAAAATAAGTTACTCAATTAATACAAATAATCAAACCTTATCATATAAGGAAGTTATTATCTAATCAATTGGTAATTATCTTTTGTTTAATCAATGATATACTCATAAATATGTATAAAATCGGATTTTAATGATCTAAAACAGATAAGGCAAGTATCCATGAGTAAAACAGCAAGAAATCCCGAAAATAGCTCCTTCTGACGCTCAAACTCGCCGAGTACCACACTGGACTCGCCGAGTTGAGGCCTACTCGTCGAGTACACTGTGGTACTCGCCGAGTACATCAGGCAGGTGAGCAAAAAATCGATTTTGTAGCTTTAATAAACACATAAGGCATCAATACAATAGAAACCAATCAAGGCTCTGATACCACTGATGGGTTTTAGCTATAAGAACATCCTATGTGCTCATACAAACCCTAATGCTTGGATCTAGATTTCTCTATTGTACATGCAAGTCATCCAAGACTTCAAACCCTAGATCTAGCATATGATAATCAATATAACATATGAATAAGGGTTTAGATCATACCTTGATTGTTATGTACCAATAACAATCTCAAATCCTCCTTGTAATGACTTTAGAAAGCTTAGAGTCACAAATGTCACTCCTTTAATGGTTCACAAACACCAAGAGCAAGAGGATGAAGAAGAGAAGAGAAGGAGGCTGCCCAAAACGTGTGGAAACCCTAAGGATCTTGTTCACCACGTTTTTGGGGCATAAGGGTTCTTCAAATAGTGAGGCTATTAGGGTTATCTAACAAGGAAACCCTAATTTGGATGCTTAAGCCCTAAGCAACCCATGGGCTCCTTCCTTAAAGGCCTTGGGACAATTTCTAATGGGTTTCCCCATAGAATTCGTCCACCCCTTTAATGTGGAGTCCAATAGCTCAATATTCAACTATCATACAATTGACAGTTTTAGTCCCTTAGTTTAATTAATGTCTTTTAGCCACAAACTTAATTCTTATTAATTCTTGACTAATATTAATTAACCAATATGATTTCTTCTTTAATATATTATTCTCATAATATATTAATAAATCATATTTAATCCTTTCTCTCCATTATTCATCCTATCAAGTTGCTTTGGTGAAGGCAACCTAAAAGGACCATGCACCATCGGGTCAAGTACATACCAAAATATTTATGGACTTAGTCACTAATCCAACAGTATTAACTAAGATCTTATAGCCCGAGAATGTTCGGTTTGGCGTTATTTCCTGTTATTGTTTGATGAAGGGCTTAGGGTAGGATCGGATATTCGAATGTCTATAACGTCTAGTGTTATGTATGGCTAGCATACACGAGTGTTGTAGGGTTGGTGGAAGTTTCATGGATGAGTTGTGCGGGGTCAGTCGGCTAGTTGTGAGATGTTTACCCTTCCTCTAGGAGTGAGGATTGAGCGCTTGCCTATGCTTATGTATATTGTTAGGGTGCTATGATGATCTTTGAGACAAATATGGGTAGGCGTGGAAGGTAATATGGGCTTGTACTATTGAAAGCACAGGACCCATACATGTAGCAAGAAAGTCACAACCCCTAGGGTTCTGTTGGGAGTTGGATCCCCGCTATTATATGGACTGTCTGATATGTTCTGGGTATATTTCCAGTATGGTGACTACGAGGCGATTTGAGACCAAATCTGGGTCAGGATCGGGAGCTCGCAGCCAGGATAGGCCTGTAATGACAGAGGACCGCGTCAGGGAGACCATCCGTGAGGAAGTGGTTAAGATTATCCGGGGTCAGATTCTAGAGATGTTCGGGTCTATCAAGACCGCGATGATGGAGTATTTTGATGACAGATACGCAACCATTTCTGAGACTGTTGCTGCTGCAGGTAGTACGGATGGTCGGGCTTTTCAGTATCGGGACTTTGATAATACGAAGCCCCCGACTTTTGATGGAGTTCAGGACCTGATTGTGGCCATGAGATGGATATCTGATGTGGATGGATGATTCTTCATTTGTTCATGCCCTGCTGACCAGAAGGTCAGATGCGCTTTGAACCTCCTGAGGTCCAGAATGAAGGACTGGTGGAGACTTGTTACAGGATCATAATCCGATTAGCAGAGGGCTGCAATATCTTGGGATCAGCTTAGGGAGATGTTTTGCACTCACTACATTCCTGGGGTTGAGCGAGAGAGGCTGGCTCAGGAGTTCTTGGAGTCGAGATAGGGGACAAAGTCGGTGATGGAGATCACCCGGATGTTTACTGAGTTTGATTATGATCAGGTTCATATGACTCATTTGTAACGACCCAATTTTATCAAGAAATTTTTCCATTTTTATTTACTCAAACAATTCCCATAATCCATAAGTTTCCAACCCATTTGTTTCCCAATTCACAATTATTACAATTTCATTATACTTTTGAAAACATCAGAGAGTCCCAACACACAAAAAGAGAGGTAGACCGCACGCCACGTTATCACGTCTTGCCTTTTCCCTTCGGCTCTGAAGTACCTGAAACAATCAACAACCTGTAAGCGAAATGCTTAGTGAATTTCCCAGAGCATACCACACACACACAAACCACACATCATATATCCTGTTAGGTATAAAAGCTACACATATATCACGTAAGCCATGCATACATGAAACCTGTGAGATTGCCATGGGCTACCCCACATGGCCTTTACCTAGGACTGCCATGGGCTCCCCCATATGGCCTTACATCCAATGCCATGGGCTACCCTACATGGTCTTCACCTAGGACTGCCATGGGCTACCCCACATGGTCTTACATCCAATGCCACGGGCTTCCCCCGAGGTCTTCATGCAAAACACGCAATCACATAACATGACACAGAATGTCTAACACATATATCATAATCACATAATGGGCCGGCCTTGGTGCCTTAGACCCTTAGGTATGGTGAGAAACTCACCTGTCACGAATGCTGAACTGACACTCTGCGACCAAATATACCCCACGGGCTGCTCCACGCAACAGCCTAAAAAGTGTCATACAATATCCAGTCATTTCCCCAAAGTCCATCCCAGTCAACTACATCCAAGGTCAAGTCAACGGTCCATGTTGACCATAACTCGCCGAGTACAACTAGTCACTCGCCGAGTTTCCCGGAATAACATCTACCCGCCGAGTCATCGAGGTGACTCATCGAGTTCATACGGTCTTGATTGATAATCTAATGTCACTCGTCGAGTTCCCTTGCTTGACACTCGACACGACTACAAGCATCCAACCATTGAGAAATCTTACTCGACTCGCCGAGTTGTTCCTTCAACTCGTCGAGTTCTAAGTAATCTTCATCCGACTCGCCAAGTTGTTCATCCAACTAGCCGAGTTCATGGCAATATTCATCTGGCTCGCCGAGTTGTTCATCCAACTCGTCGAGTCCATGCCTGCCTTCAAATGACTCGCCGAGTCACTCCCTGTGACTCGCCGAGTCCTATCAGATCTCAAGCCATACAGACCCTTTTTAGCCATGCAATGCTTCCAAGCTATAGATCTAGGCTCCTAAGGCATGCTTTCCATGTAAAGTTGCAAACTTTACGTGCATGCAAGCCTTTAAGGCCCTAAAATAGCAAATCTAAGCTTGGAATGGGGTCATACACTTGAGGGAAGGTACATGCTAAGCTCAACTGATAACTTTATGCATCTTAAGGCCAAAAGGAGTTCAGATCTGAAGTTACAACTTCAGATATTGGCTTAAACACAAAAGCCCTTTCTTAGAATCCATGCACAAGAGGGTTTTGGGTGGAAATGAGCCAAGAGACAGCTTAATACCTTCAGAAAGTGCTCCACAGAAGTAGATCTAGAATCCCCATGAGCCCTTGCTTCTTCTAGCTTGATTCCTTAAATGATTCCTTCACCAAATCCCTCCTTCAAGCTTTAAAATCACCAAGAACACACTCACACTCGAATCAGGGTTTTAGGGAGGTATAGAGTTGTAAAGGGGAGGCCAAGGGAGGCTAATGACCCTTTAAATAGGGTGCAAGGCCCTGTAATCTAGGGTTTCATCTGCCAGCATCTACTCGTCGAGTACCATAACGGACTCAGTGAGTAGATCATTAAACCTCGCGCCCAAACCCGCTACTAGTCGACGAGTAGAGAGGCCAACTCGGTGAGTAGGTTTTCAAAAATCCAAAACCAAAATGTTAATATTAATACCTGAGGATCAGGGTGTTACAACTCTCCCCCACTTGAATTAGGCTTCTTCCTCGAAGCCTGCTGGTCCAAACAACTCCGGATAGAAACCTCGCATCTCATCTTCCGGTTCCCAGGTCCATTCGGAACCCTTCCGGTGCTGCCATTGCACCTTTACCAACTTCACTTCTTTATTACGGAGCTTCTTCGTGTTTCTATCTATGATCGCAACTGGTTCTTCGACATAATTCAGACTTCCATCCAACTGAATGTCGTCCAGGGATATGACTGAAGATTCGTCGGCAACACAATTCCAGAGCTGAGACACATGGAAGATGTTGTGAATCCGACTAAGCTCCTCCGGGAGCTCTAAACGATATGCCACCTTGCCCACCCGGGCTATGATCCTGAACAGACGTATGAACCGAGGTCCCAGTTTGCCCCTCTTGCGGAACCGGATAATCCCTTTCCAGGGTGACACCTTCAATCAAACAAAGTCTCCTTCCTGAAATTCGAGGTCTGTCTGCCGTCGGTCCGCATAACTCTTCTGGCGACTCTGTGCGACACGCAATCGGTCACGCACCTACTGAATCAGTCCGGTGGTCTCAAGTACCACTTCCATGCTCCCCAACACTCGATGTCCAACCTCATCCCAGCACACTGGGGTCCTGCACCTGCGTCCATATAACATCTCAAATGGTGCTCGGTCAATACTGGCATGATAACTGTTATTGTACGAAAACTCTGCCAGTGGGAGGTACGTATCCCAACTCCTTCCGAAATCCAGCACACATGCCCGCAGCATATCCTCCAGTGTCTGGATCGTCCTCTCATTTTGGCCATCGGTCTGGGGGTGATATGCCGTACTAAAATGCAACTGAGTACCCAGTTCTTCGTGGAACTTCTTCCAAAACCTGGATGTAAACCGAACATCCCTATCTGAAATCACTGATACCGGCACTCCGTGCCAAGCCACCACCTCTCGAACATAAATGTCTGCCAACTTCTCTGCAGATATACTCTCAGAGATCGGAATGAAGTGAGCACTCTTCGTTAATCTATCAAAAATCACACATAGGGCATCGACTCCCCTCGCTTTCCGCGGTAGCTTCATGATGAAGTCCATAGTGATCTCTTCCCACTTCCACATGGGAATGGGTAGTGGCTGAACATTACCATGAGGTCGTTGGTGCTCGGCCTTGACATTCCTACAGGTCAAGCATCGCTCCACATACCCGGCGATCTCCCGCTTCATGCAGGGCCACCAATAGCTCATCCTCAAATCCCTATACATTTTTGTCACACCTGGGTGTATAGAAAATTTGGACTTATGCGCCTCCTCTAACAATCTCTGCCTCGCTCCACCCGACATCGGCACCCATACTCGGCCACACTGCGTCAACAAGCCACGACTATCCTTGACAAACAAAGGATACTGCCCCCGAATTCTTTCTACTTTCCAGTTCTCCTTCTTCACCCCCTCGACCTGAGCCTCTCGAATCATGTCTATCAAGGGTGGACTCACCGTCACCCTCATACATATACCCCTAATCGGCGACCCCGTCGCTTTGCAACTCAATGAATCGGCCACCACATTGGCCTTCCCTGGATGGTATAGGATCTCGCAGTCGTAGTCCTTTAGTACGTCTAACCATCTCCTCTGGCGCATATTCAGGTTTTGAAGGTACATCAAATACTTCAGACTCTTGTGATCGGTATACACAACGAATTTCACCCCATATAAATAGTGCCTCCAAATCTTGAGGGCAAACACCACTGCCCCCAACTCCAGGTCATGTGTGGGGTAATTTGCCTCGTGAGGCTTCAACTGCCTCGAGGCATATGCAATCACACGTCCCCTCTGCATCAGTACCGTACCCAGTCCTGAAATCGATGCATTACAATATACCATGAAATCGTCCAATCCCTCGGGCAATACTAGGATTGGAGCCTCACATAACCTCTGCCTCAGGGTCTCAAAATCTCTCTGCTGATCCTCACCCCATCGAAAAGCCACATTCTTCTTGGTCAAACGGGTCAATGGCACCGCAGTCTTGGAGAAATCCTGGATAAATCTTTGATAATAACCCGCTAAACCCAAGAAACTACGAATCTCCGAGGCATTCTGCGGTACTTCCCATCGCATCACAACCTCCACCTTCGCTGGACCAACCGAAATACCCTCTTGATTGATGACGTGACCCAAAAATTATACTTCCCACAACCAAAAGTCACACTTGGAGAACTTCGCATACAGTTTCTCCATCCTCAAGGTCTTCAGAACCTCTCTCAAATGCTGATTATGTTGTTCCCTGGTCTTGGAGTAGACCAGGATATCATCAATAAAAACGATCACCGACTGATCCAACATCGGCCTGCACACCCGGTTCATGAGATCCATGAACGCGGCCGGAGCATTGGTGAGCCCGAATGGCATCACCACGAACTCATAATGCCCATAACGAGTCCTGAAATCAGTCTTCGGTATATCCTCATCCCGAATCCTCATCTGATGGTACCCTGACCGAAGATCAACCTTAGAGAACCACGATGCTCCTTGAAGCTAATCAAACAGGTCGTCAATCCTAGGCAAAGGATAACGGTTCTTCACTGTCAGCTTATTCAGCTCTCTGTAATCGATGCACATCATGTGCGACCCGTCCTTCTTTTCACGAAAAGGATCAGAGCTCCCCACGGAGAACTACTCAGACGGATGAACCCTCAGTCTAGTAGCTCTTGAAGTTGTGCAGATAATTCCTACATCTCAGGTGGCGCCAACCGATATGGTGCCTTTGCTATCGGGGCGACACCGGGTACCAGGTCAATACGAAACTTCACCTGCCTCTCCGGAGGCATTCCGGGTAATTCTTCGGGAAAAACGTCTCGAAATCCCGCACCACTGGTACACTATCGATATCCGTCACTGTCTCCACTTGCGTATCTGAAACATAGGCCAAAAATCCCATGCAACCCTGCTGCAGAAACCTCCTCGCCCTCGCAGCTGAACAGAGGGTCGGACCCTGCGTGGTCCTCTCGCTGTGGATAACCAGTTCTCCCCCCCCCTTGGGTTTCGAACCCGGACTAGCTGTCGTTCACAATTGATCATGGCCTCATTGGCCCCCAACCAGTCCATCCCAATAATCACCTTCATTCCTCGCAATGGTATGGGAACCAAATCAACGCGAAACCTTTCGCCGTGCACATTCAGGACGCAGTCCTGACATACCCTCGTAGCACTCACGGTGCGATCATCTGCAATCACCACCTCGAGTGGGATATCCAGAGTCCCCGGTGCGTCTCGGAATTTCTTGCTAAGCGCAAGAGACACAAAAGATCGGGTAGCCCCCGAATCAAATTGGACATGGGCCGTCATACCATTAACCAGAAAGGTCCCTATACAAAGCATAATAAGCATACATACAAACATTTACCATAAAAGAGACAGAGGATAATGAACACATACCAGGCACAACGTCTGGCGCGGACCGAGCCTCCTCGGTAGTCAACTGGAATGCGCGACTCTTCACCGTTGGAGCTTCCGCCTTAGGGCGGCCATCAGTAATCCTCATAGTGGCGGGCGCGGGCGTTGTCACAGTTCCTCCTCATCCTCCTTGTAACCTCGAACAATCGGCCTTTTTATGGCCTGTCTAGTTGTAGTGAAAACATATCAAGCCCTTCTTGGGGCAATCCTTACTCAAGTGAACTTGCTGGCCACATAAGTAGCATCCCGACGTCCCGGCCGTCCAACAAGCCCCACTATGAAATCTTCCGCACTTGGTGCACCGGCCCCGACCCTTACTCGAAGAATCGGAGGTCTTAGGCTTCTTAGCCTGAGCCCCCACTGCCTGAACCTGCTCAGTCTTCTGCTTCGTGCGGGACTCCAACTCCATCTCCCTCTCACGGGCCTTATAAACCATCTCATTCAGGGTTTTGCACCCTGTAAAGCTCACAAATTCCCGTATGTCCTCTCTCATCATAGAGTGGTATCGAGTCCTCCTCAAGTCCTCATCTGCCGCATACTGAGGGATCAACAAAGCTCGCTCTCGAAACTTGGCGGTGATCTCCGCCACAGCCTCAGTGGTCTGCTGTAAATCATGAAACTCCCTCACCATCCGTTGCACCTCGATAGGTGGTGCAAACTCCTGATCGAATCGTCAGACAAACTCGGCCCACGACATGTCGGCCACACTGACTGCTCCCACCTGACTAGTAATCTCGCCCCACCAATCTCGGGCCCTGTCCCTCAACATACAGGAAGCAAACCCAACCTTTGCCTCCTCCGGGAAAGAACTTGTGCGCTGGGCATTCTCAATGTCCGCCACCCAGCGTCTGCTCACAATGGGATCCCTAACCCCAGAAAACTTCGGAGCTCCGCATGCCTTGAACTCCTTAAACAAGGGGGTTCGTGCCCCACCCTGGCCTGCAGAAATATCGGCCCTGAATGCTCCAAGTCTCTCTTCCATGATCTCCATCATACCCTCCTTGACCATCCCAAAGATGACTAGGGTAGCATCAAGGATGCCCCTCGTAACCTCGGCCGCAATCAGCTCACGCAGCCTCTCATCAATACCATCAGTAGGGCCGCCCGACCCAGCCCCAGATCCCGATCCTGATCCCAATCGCGTAACCACCATGCTGGACTGTCATTTCAAAAGACATAATGATCAGGATACCCATAACGAGGTTACTTCCATACCGTTTTCCTTTGGAATTCCCAGGTAGAACATGGGTTTGGGTACAAGTCCTGTGGTTCCAGTAGTACGGGCCCAATACTACCTTCCACACCTACTCGTACCTTACCCCAATGCTTTACCTGGTATTTCCAAAGCTATCCACACAAATCATGACTCACAACTCTCGCATGAGTCAAACCTGGACACCCTATGGTTGTCCTACTCATAACAGTCAAACCAATCACTACGGGTTGCTTTTAGGCATGCAAATTATACACAGAAAGGATCAATAGACTAAATCAATCATCCTGGGGCTATAAGCTCCTAATCGTATATAATTTTAAAAACATACACTTGGCAATTCCATATAATCGACAAAGCTCACTATCATATAACATGGCTATTCAACTTGGGAAACTACTTACTTGGCTCGGCTGATCACGCGCATTGCACTCTCCTCTTTTTGGCTTAAAAATCCATTTTAAGTTTCTTTTGAAAACATTTTACCACTTCCTTAGTTTGAGTCCCGACACACCCGAGAATGTGTCCGAATCCCTCAAACCAAGGCTCTGATACAACCTTGTAACGACCCAATTTTATCAAGAAATTTTTTCATTTTTACTTACTCAAACAATTCCCATAATCCATAAATTTCCAACCCATTTGTTTCCTAATTCACAATTATTACAATTTCATAGTACTTTTAAAAACATCAGAGAGTCCCAACACACAAAAAGAGAGGTAGAGTGCACGCCACGTCATCACGCCTTGCCTTTGCCCTTCAGCTCTAAAGTACCTGAAACAATCAACAACCTGTAAGCGAAATGCTTAGTGAATTTCCCAGAGCATACCACACACACACAAACCACACATCATATATCCTGTTAGCTATAAAAGCTACACATATATCACGTAAGCCATGCATACATGAAACCTGTGAGATTGCCATGGGCTACCCCACATGGTCTTTACCTAGGACTGCCATGGGCTCCCCCACATGGCCTTCCATCCAATGCCATGGGCTACCCCACATGGTCTTCACCTAGGACTGCCATGGGCTACCCCACATGGTCTTACATCCAATGCCACGGGTTTCCCCCGAGGTCTTCATGCAAAACACGCAATCACATAACAAGACACAAAATGTCTAACACATATATCATAATCACATAATGGGCCGGCCTTGGTGCCTTAGACCCTTAGGTATGGTGAGAAACTCACCTGTCACGAATGCTGAACTGACACTCTGCGACCAAATATACCCCACGGGCTGCTCCACGCAACGGCCTAAAAAGTGTCATACAATATCCAGTCATTTCCCCAAAGTCCATCCTGGTCAACTACAGCCAAGGTCAAGTCAACGGTCCATGTTGACCCTAACTCGCCGAGTTTCCCGGAATAACATCTACTCGCTGAGTCATCGAGGTGACTCGTCGAGTTCATACGGTCTTGATTGATAATCTAAGGTCATTCGTCGAGTTCCCTTGCTTGACACTCAACACGACTACGAACATCCAACCATTGAGAAATCTTACTCGACTCGCCGAGTTGTTCCTTCAACTCGTCGAGTTCTAGGTAATCTTCATCCGACTCGCCGAGTTGTTCATCCAATTCGCCGAGTTCATGGCAATATTCATCGGGCTCGCCGAGTTGTTCATCCAACTCGTCGAGTCCATGCCCGCCTTCAAATGACTCGCCGAGTTATCCCCTGTGACTCGTCGAGTCCTAACAGATCTCAAGCCATACAGACCCTTTTTAGCCATGCAATGCTTCCAAACTACAGATCTAGGCTCCTAAGGCATGCTTTCCACGTAAAGTTGCAAACTTTACGTGCATGCAAGGCTTTAAGGCCCTAAAATAGCAAATCTAAGCTTGGAATGGGGTCATAAACTTGAGGGAAGGTACATGCTAAGATCAACTGATAACTTTATGCATCTTAAGGCCAAAAGGAGTTCAGATCTGAAGTTACAACTTCATATCTTGGCTTAAACACAAAAGCCCTTTCTTAGAATCCATGCACAAGAGGGTTTTGGGTGGAAATGAGCCAAGAGACAGCTTAATACCTTCAGAAAGTGCTCCACAGAAGTAGATCTAGAATCCCCACAAGCCCTTGCTTCTTCTAGCTTGATTCCTCAAGTGATTCCTTCACCAAATCCCTCATTCAAGCTTTAAAATCACCAAGAACACACTCACACTCGAATCAGGGTTTTAGGGAGGTATAGAGTTGTAAAGGGGAGGTCAAGGGAGGCTAATGACCCTTTAAATAGGGTGCAAGGCCCTGACATCTAGGGTTTCATCTGCCAACATCTACTCGTCGAGTACCATAATGGACTCGGCGAGTAAATCATTAAACCTCGCGCCCAAACCCGCTACTACTCGACGAGTAGAGAGGCCAACTCACCGAGTAGGTTTTCAAAAATCCAAAACCGAAATGTTAATATTAATACCTGAGGATCAGGGTGTTACATCATTATTTGAGCATGCTCAAGACAGACATCAGACAGTTCGTCTCCACTCAACGATATGATACTTTGTTGGAGTTACAAGAGGTCGTTAGGTGGTGTGAGCTAGAGATTGAGCTTCAATTCAGGGAGTTGAGGCAGGCCCCGGTGCAGTCACAGCCTACGCCGAAACGGTTTAGGGCCGCTGACTCCAGGCAGGGGAGTCAGAGGGGTCGCACTTGTAGGAAGTGCGGCAAGGTGCATGATGGGGTTTGTCGATCTTCTCCAGGGTGCCACAAGTGTGGCAAGCAGGGCCACATTGCTAGGGATTGTAGGCAGCAAACTGCAGCTTCTATGGTCAAACTTAGTTACCATTGTGAGCAGGTGGGTCATATGAAGACCCACTGTCTCCTGTTAGCTCCAAGGCCGGCGTCGGCTCCAGCGCCGACTACCTTGAGGATCACGGACGGGAGTCAGGGTAGGGCAAAGCCCCCGAGGGCTCAGGGATGTGCCTTCCAGCTCACTGCTGAGGAGGTCATGACAGTACCTAATGTAGTAACTGGTATGCATTTATCTCTTATCTTATTGTTTATGATTGTATTGTGAACTTTTATATGCTTTCTGCATTAGTCGTTAGGACATAGGAGGGTCAGGGGAATGGGAAAGCAAGGTATTAGGTTGTAATTAGGGTTGCAATCAGGAATGGTATGTTGGGATCGTGGATCGATAGTTGCGTATGCTTGTAAGTGGCGATAAGTGGGGATTTCAGAGGTCTTCAATTGAAATTCAAGTTTCTCATGGGATTCGATTGATTTATATCGGGGGAATCATTCTACGTGTGTCATTCATTCCAAGGTCAGGAATGATCGTACCTGGTTGAGCCTGTTTGAGTTGTGAGTTGGTTTCAAACCAATGGGTGGTAGATAGAACCCTAAGTGGGAGAGAATTGGGGTTTCTTAGGCTGAGCGTCAGCCATTGAAGGTTTTGTTTGTTGCTGTTTGAATTACGGATTCGAAAGTGGTTGGGCAAGTGTTAATCGGTGAACCTCTCCAAAAGCGGGAATGATCAACTCCAGGTGGACTTGTGGTTCCTTGGTTGAGGTGTCGGGGTGTTCGAGGCTATTCATTTTTGAGTTTGTCTTCAACTGGAATTCTCTGAAGGGTTCAAGAGACGGTAATTAAGAAGCTAGGAATGTGACACCAATCCCCCTATGCAGTGTATTTATGTTTCCTTAGTCCTTGGGATATGTTTACCCTCGATGGTGAAGTGGAATTCTGATTCGTATTAGACTCAGGTCTTTGGCGACCTTCGGGATAACCTTAGAAGTCTTCTCGAACTAGTTTTGTATTGGTAGAATCTGTTCAGTCTTGATCAAGTATGGAGTTTTTTGGCAATCAAACATGAGGTTAGGGGTTCCTTAACTATGTGAATGGTGGTGATTCTTTGTGTGTATCTATAGGTGTCCAAGGTGGAATTAGGGTTGGGTTCGACTTACGTGCATGGTTAGGTTCGGGTTATAGTCTGTAAATTGGATCTAGAGTTCGACTATCATCCTATTCATGGGTCATGTGCGACCATGGTTTCGTCAGATTTTGCTTGGGTAGCAACTTGTTATATAAGTGAATCGTGCGTAGTAGGGTTTCAGCATTGTTGTGCTTGTTTGATGTTGTGAGAAACATTGATTAGGTCCATCCAAGGCAATGGAAGGAGGTGAATATTTTAGGCCCAGGGTGTTGGACAAAAAATGTAATACCGACAAGGTCGGTATAAGGCTGGGAACATTCCAATCATGGGCTAAGGGCTGGAGATGGCATTCTAGACTCATGTAGTGGGCCTAATGGGAAGGATTATTCATTTTCTTGTTTATGATACTCCCAGTATTGACGTGATGATGGGGATCGGAAGACCCACAAATCTATAGGTTAGATAAAGGGAGCAGTAGGGTTGTGGGAATACCATTTCGGTATCAGAAAGCCCCTGTGCAATGTATACATTATATTTTTGGTTGTTCGCAAGCTGCTGTTGGGGTCTGATTTTTAAGATTTGAATTTTGTTATGAGGTCGCAAGCCATATAGCTCTTTATGATGTTCCGAGTGGTTGATCGGGTGGGGGTACACCCGAGCCGATAGGAATGGTTGTGACACGGATGTTTTGGTTGATCATCCTTGCTCATCATAGCAGTGGTTAGAAATGGCATAGCAGAGAGTCAAAATTATTAAGGTATTAGTACATTATATGGTTGGGTTTTGAGTGAGGTTCACCATCTATAAGTTTTAAGGATCATTCCTGCAGGTACCTAGTAGTATCTCCAGTCCGGGACTAGGGGTAGATTTATAATTGGACGCTCATCAATTTTGGGGAAAGTCCACAAGAAGATATTTTGAGACGCCATTTACGAATGTGCTTTTGGTAGAAACTCGCGTTGGGAATCGCGAATGTATCCGTGCAAGGTCTGTATTCTGGAAACTTGGTGGCTGAACCGGGTGTGAGACTGGTAATCTCAGCGGCGGTTGAGGAAATCTTTGTATGCATGATTGGTGAAGGGTTGCAATGAATCAGGAGACTTTGGGTGAAATTCACGAGTGGGCCCTTGGATCTCGGGTTCAGAGTTTAGACCCGAGTTATGTATATAATGAATGTTTTGAATCTAACCTAATTGTATCTTTTTCTTTTCGTAGCTCACCGTTCCAAAACTTCAAGATCTGCATTTTCACTGATTTACTTTTTTCTTATTGTTTCACCACCCCAAATTTCTCCATCTCTTCTTTCATTCTTTTTCTCTAAGGTGGTTCCTAAATGTTTTGTTATATAATTTCTAGTATAATTTATAAAATTAGGTGGTTCATGTGACCCATCTTGGGCATACATAAACTCGCTCCTGGTGACCCGAGTTCAGTCCTCCCCAGTTTTATCTTCCCGTTTAATTTTGAAAATTTTTCATTAGGAAAGGAGTTGTTGATGTGACATCCATGTCAGCTTGCACATGCCCACATCCTCTCATTAATTGGGTTACCTGCTATAACAGGGTAAAGTTGAACCAACTTTCTGTATATTATGGTTTTAACATACTAAAAAACGGACGTTAGACATAACCGACTATTTTGTGTAAAATTAAGGGTTTTTATGTCAAAAACTTTTCGATAGAAACAAAAATGTTTTGAAACCTTAAGTGGCAAAAAAAATAAAAAGTTGTCTTCAACAAGATACTTATTACTAAAATAAAAAAGTATGATATTACAAATAAAATATTATATTTTTAAATGTACTAAACATAAAATAGAAAATTACATAAAAATCATCTAAGTTTTATAAAAAATTGATTTTAATACTTTGTTTTTTTTTTTATTCCAAGGCACTCAAAATATATATTCAAAGCTCTATAAAAAAAAGAGTGTGTAACAAACTGTATGAACTAGGGAGTGATATATTTAGCCGATAAGCTTATTTCAGATATATTAGTTATCTTAATTTATAAAATAAAGTCATTTTGTTTTGTATAGCTATCACAAAAAATTATTGTATTTTGAAAACTCCTAAAAATCATTTTATTTTGAAAACTTCACAAAAATCTTTATATTATATTTCAATTTTAACACCAACATGCGATGTAATCAAATAGTGTTATGTCATCAAAACTGAATGTGCCTATGCTACGTGATAAATGGACCGGATAAGTGATAAGAAATGTAAAAATTTGGTAAATAGAATGTCTAATTTCAGACAAAAATATAATGTTAAAATCAATTTTTTATAAAAACTAATTGAATTTAGTGGAAATTTTCAACAGGTACCAATAACCCCAGTACTGTTTATTTATTTTTATTACATACAACAAGATGAACAACAAATTTTTATGAAGTTGAAAACTTTTAAATCCCTCTCTTCCTTCTCCAAATCGCTCTCTCTTTCTTTCTCACGCATCAATTCACGATGCTACATTTAACTCTAATTTCGCCATTTTCTATGACACCAACATTTCCAAGTTTGACCATGGAAATTGCAAATTCGCTGAAGAACAGATTCCTGTCTTTGGCAAATGAGTCCACAATTGATCTTGTTCTTTGATCTCCATACAGAGCTTGGTCTGACCCAAACACACCCTTACCCATAGTAATTCTTTTGTAATAGTCATTATCAAATGTTGAAGAAGTTGAGTCTAAGAACTCTCCTGCGTTGTGATCCTTGTTATGTATGGGGCATTTCTTCTTCAGATTCATAGCAAACTCACTGTTAATGCTAGGATCGGAAAAGTTTTCAGTGCTAAAGTTGTGTAGTCGAGCACTAAAAGATGAACAATGTGAAAACCCTAGAGTATGTCCACCTGAAAGTGCAACCAAATCTTTGACCCCTAATCCTCTTTTAGCAAAACTCTTAATAAGTGTTGAGGTATTCGAAAATGGAGATGGCAAGTTTATAGTTTCGTTAGCTAACGATACACGCCCATCTTTCCTTCCTTTAAGTACATTCCACCATGGACCTTGAGACTGGAGAACAACAAGTTAGACAGATCTAAACATACGAAAAAAATGGCATAATGAAAATAAGAAGAAGAAAAATATGATTACCATTGCTACTACATCTCTTGCAGCAATTGCTATTACGTCTGCACACGAAACTGTATGAGGACATGCCTTTTCGAGTTTTGTTTTGGCATCATCAATTACATAAAATGATCGAACTGAGATAT
The DNA here is from genome assembly GCF_051521515.1 of Lactuca serriola. Taxonomy (NCBI): domain Eukaryota; kingdom Viridiplantae; phylum Streptophyta; class Magnoliopsida; order Asterales; family Asteraceae; genus Lactuca; species Lactuca serriola. Next base: position 191,806,931 of record NC_136409.1, on the reverse strand, counting down.
TTGGAGGTCCATCTTTTTCTGCCTTGTTTCCTGCAGTTGAGTCAAGCAACAGTGATGCATCACATCCCTGTTTGTTCAGAAATATACACGCGTTAATTAGCATGGTGATGAAATAGTTACAGAGATATGATAGATATATAGCAATAGAGTTACATGCATACCCTTATGAAACAGTCATGGAAGAACATGCGTAGGAGGCGAGCGGGGACTTTAGGGTCGTAGATAGAGGCATTACGAACTGTTTGGTAAATAATATTCTCGGCTTGTGGACATGTTTGATCGTAATAATGCGCACTAAGGACCGCTTCCGAAAAAGGAACTACAGAAAGTATGAGAATATAGGCAACAATGGTTGACATTATCATCTTACTTTGGGAGAAAGAAATCGACAATTTAGCCATTTCTTGAAGCTGGAGATAATGTTGTGGAAAAAGGGGATGATGAACTCCATGGATGTCATGCAGTATTTATAGTGCATGCAGTTGAAGATTGAACAGTACTTTTAAGCTACTCTAATGGTGATCTAACAGTTTTGTTGGCTTCTAAACAAAGAAACAAAGAGGAATGAAGTTTGTTAATGAAAATTCCAATGGAGACATGGTAGAAAGATGGAGTTGCAGGTGTGAAACTGCAGGGGAAAGAATGGTTAGAACGGTTAGAATGTAGCCATCAGTTTAGAAAGATCAAATATACGACAGTTGGTAAAAGATGGAGTACTTGTACGTCTTGTACTTTGCTGTTTCAATTTTTTTTAAAGAAACAAGAGACGAACTAAAATATATCTTCGTACTTCGTTTGGTTTTGATTTTCCAAATGTTCGAAACTAACATTTCTATAACTCTTGAACATGCCAACGGTCATTGGTTTAAGAAATTTAATTAGTAATTAGTAATAGTTAATATCAAAAAGCTACTAGTTAAGAATGTTATACCTTAAATTCAAGATTATTTTTTATTTTATATGTTATACGACGATTTTAGTTTTATATGAAAAAACTATATGGTGGAATGTTTTTATTATTTTGACATAATTTAATGTCTACAAGCAAAATCATTTTTTTAATGAAATTAATTAGTGCATTTGACACAAAAGTCTAACTACAGTTTTCTAAAAAAAAAAAATAATAAGTAACAGAAAAGCCTATAATTAATTAAAATTAAGAGACAAAATGTAGAATTAGGTCTCAAAAATAAAAGAGTAAACTATATGAATGGTCCTTATTTTGGGATAAGTCTTTAACTTAATTTTTTAAGTCGAAACGTATATATTATATCTTTTTGTTGTGGCACTTCCACACATAAAAAAGACTAAATTGCCATCGCCTATCTTTTATTTTAATTAATTGTTATTTATATATTTACTTATTTATTATTTAGATGAAATTACAAAACTAACTATTTTCCTTAATTACTTTTCAGTTTTTAATCAGCATTTATCCCAAATTAGCCACTGAAACTGTAGGTGATTAAAAAACTTACAGTCAACGTAGGATTGACTACAGTCAACGTTGTGTTGACTACTCTTCCGTGTAATAAGCTACTGTTTCGTGGGTTGTCTACTGTTTTAAGACCCGTTAGCCCAAAATATATAAAATTGAAAATTTCATTTTTGCTCATTTTTTTTTGTGTTTTTGAACTTAAGAAAACTCTTTCAACGGAGCTTTCAAAGAACACCAAAGTATTTCTTCGAATCTTCGATGTTTTTTGTTTTTTTTGTTTGCAATGAGATTCAATGAATACAGTTTATTTTATTTTTTTTGAAGAAGCCGAAAAAAAAAATCATAGGCTTCAAGAGATACATACGGTGTACAAGCAGTCGATGCACAAAACATGCATTGATTGTTTGTACACCGTAGTTTTCTTATGAAGCTTATGGTTTTTGTAAAAAAAAATTGTTTTCCCGCGCAAAGCGGCGGCGAAAAATAGTTTCTCATTCGACAATAAGTTCTAAACGGAAACATGTTAGATTTCAAGTAACACAAAACATATGCATATTGTTATCGATCGGTTTTACGGCAACAAATAAATGTAACCCTCGCAATACAAAAGAAAATAAATATTTTGGTGTGTAGTGTACGTTTATAGTCCTTCATTTTAGAAATCAGGACACATCCATACGAAGTGACTTGCTTATACGTTTCTTTTCTCTAGCATCCATCACAACAATTTTATTCATAATGTAATATTTTATACTTTTCTTTTTATATCTAAGCCTATATTTTAATACATTATTCGATGCACGATATTGACTTCCATAAAATAATAATTGGAGAAATACAAATATGAAGAAAAAAACAACAAAACTAATAATTAATAACTAAATAAAGTAATGAATCAAATAATATGTATCTAACAAAAGGTATTATTGGAAAAATAATAAAAAAGATAATAAATAACAACACCTTTCAATAAAAGACAAACTTGAGATATGCATTGCCTTGCTTGCATCATCACTCCAATGTAATTCGGCCTGACATTAGAAGGGGCAGTGATCCAATAGTCTCCATGGAGTATGGAGTTGAGGCTGGCCAACTTAGCCTCCTCAATAACGTTTTCTAGCCCATACCCATCAGCCTAAAATAGATAAATATCCCAAGAAACCTGAATCAACACCCCTTCCTTAAGCTCCCCTTTCGCCAACATAGCAAGATCCATACCCTTCCAATAGAAAGCTATGTTAGAAGTAGTACTATGAGTCTATGATGATATCAGTAGCATCTTCACTTCTACCTGCAAAACAATATTATCTATTAACCAAATTAATTAAAAATTAAATAAATGATTCACAAGAACATATGTTTTACAGATATGGATAAACATTCCTTGAGCTTTCTAACAATGACATGAAACATAATTCATGCTTATTAGTAATATAGCTCTAAAGTAAAAATTGGTTTCCGATTTCATTAATACCAACAGCAAAGTGTTAAGTCAACAAGTGTAAATCTAAGATTTCCTTAGGTGGGATAGGTTTAGGTTGTTGTTTTTAATATGATTATGAGTTATGGAAGCTTACATCCATTATAGTGATTAGAGAATCCGAAAGAAGAAGAGGTCCCACTGATGCAACATCACTTATTAAAGTCAATCTGGAAGTCAAATCCCCCCTTGTCAGGGTCTCAACCTGCAGGTTTTATACTTTTAACATATTTATTACGACATAATTACTTTAAACTATTGATTTTCTTTTTCAAATTATTAGGAAATAATTCAGTATGTGTGTTTATAAAACTCACCAGTGCAACAATAAAGTCCACAAAATCAACAATAAATGGTTCATGTGGACCATTTGGGATTCCTGTTAGGATATACCGTTTCAACAGGAAAGAAGGGGTCTAACTAACAATGTTACATAAGGGTAAAATAGTCATTTACTCACAGTTCATTCAGTCCAAAAAAATACTTTTGTGTATAATTGTATATAAAAAGTGTCCTTTTTTATGATACGTACACAGGGGCCCAAGGCATTGCAGCTAAGAAATATTTTGTATCCAAAAATGCATTTGAAAGGACCAAAGACTTTACTCTTCTTGGCCTATATTGAGCAAAAAGTAGTGCTAAAAATCCACTAAGTGATGTTCCATAAAGATGTCTGTTAAAAAAAAGATTCAATAGATAAATAAATAACAATAACATCAAAAATGAAATCAGATAATCTTACATGGTGGACATCAATAACATCTAAAAACTTCTCAAATGCTTGAACTCATTCTTGATTGTTCCAAACATGAGGAATATCAACAGAAATCACTTGATAACCCTGAAAAGGAAACAAACAAACAAAAAAAGATTTCTGAAAACTTTGTTATGAAAAAGAATCCTTCAACTTGGTTTTTGTCTTTAACAATGTTAAAGTTGTTGTTACCTTCATGGAAAGTGCCATGATTTGTTTGTAGTAAACATCTGTTGTTCTAGCAGTTCCAGGATTCATAATATCTCCATTGTTTTGTGCAAATCTGTAAAATTTATGTCAAAATTAATGTCCATATATGTTATTCTTATATCAATTTGGATGTAAAATCTGATATCAACATTTTTTCTGTTTATAGAACTTGCTATAAAGATTAATGCTTTATGCTTGTAAGTAATACACCAATAGGAAGCTGCAAATTAGCCAATTTAATCTCAAAAGTTGAAATATAACTCCAGTTTAATGTGAATTTCAATAATTTTAGGTTCATTGAGAGTAAACATCGAACGATTGATGTTGAATCGAAACTGTAAATAGGGTTTAGACATAATGAAAGTAACAATCGATACCAACTAAACCAGTGATTTATCGAATTGGGTAAGTCAATAGATGTATAATCAAGTGAAAGATCAACAAAATCTATGACCAGAAAAACTTACTGGGATCTTGTGGAGAGGGACTTGGGACTTGAAGTAGATGTAATCACCAGGCGCTGAAAACCCACCTTTCATTACTAAATTTGACGATGATCGTGAAGAGGATGACTAAATTTGGTGGCCATTAACAGAGAGATTCATGTTATTAATTGTTGATCGTAGGTGGGTTGAGGTTGGGGTTAAATTTTAGGAATAACAAACAATAGAGAGAATGGTGTGCCAATGGATAGATATTTGCCAAGATTTTAGGAATACGCATGGAATCAAACTGGGGATTAAAGAGATCGGGTCAAATTTTGGAAGAGATAAGATTTCAAAGGTAATCAGATTAAAATTTAATATTATTTTATTCATAATTAGTTGTACTTTACGCTTAGAGAATTGAACGTCTTAAAAAAATACTATTATTTTATTCGATCTATTTATAGAAATAGTAGGATTATATTTCTTTTATAAGTTAGTAATATATATATATATATATATATATATATATATATATATATATATATATATATATATACAAGGGAAACCATAGGTTTCGTCAGAACCTATGGTGTATAAGCAATCAATGCATGTTTTATGCATTGATTGCTTGTACACCATAGGTTCTTATGAAACCTATGGTTTGGAAAACCGTAGAATTATCATAGGATACCGTAGGTCATTTAGAAACCTACGGTTTCGTATGGTATTTTGAAAAAAAATTAAAAACAAATCTTATATACATATACTAAAACCGTAGGTATGAAGGCGAAACAGTAGCCGATTTGATTTACCTACGGGTTTGAGTGGCTTTTGGGATAATTGATATTTTTGGCTAAAAGGTGATAAGTAATTAGTAAAATTGGCTAGTTTAGTCATTTCCCCTATTATTTAAACATTAAAATAAAGGAAATAACACCACCCCAAAACCCACTCCTAAACCCACTCCATATCATATACTTATATTATTTCTCTCCATCTCTTTGACGAACAACAGTCGACCACCGGGCATAGGCATCGGTAACCATCGGTCGTCGTCGAACATCGGACCCCAGGCGTCGGAAACAAACGTGCACCGCCTAAAACCTCCGTACATCGTTGATATGAACACTAAAACCGATGAAAACTACTAGATGTTGTCGGGCCACCGTATCAAACACCTAAAACAACTGTATGTCACCTGAAACCTCCATCTCCATCGCTTTGTACTTTAAAGCCATAGGAAAACATAGGAAGCCACTAGACCTCCTCACCACAGACGCTTAAAACCTTTGTGTGTCGTCGACCTGGATTTCAAAGCCATCAGAAACCTTCGTACGTCGCCGACCTGTTCCTAAAGCCTCTGGAAATCTTCGAAGTTCATCGATCTAGACTTGAACGCCGCCGATCTACACCATCGATCGTATGCTCCGCCGATCTTCACCATATCCGCCAATCTACACATTCGCCTTCGTGTCTGTCATCGCCACATTTGTCGTCGCATCTACACTAATGCATAGAAATATTCTCTCTTTCTTCCCCTCAGGATTCGTGGGTTGATTTATGTTAGGAATTTTTTAATATGATTTTTGGTTTGAATGGATTTTCTGTTTTGAATGAATTTTGGTTTGAGTGGGTTCAATGTGGTGTTTTTTTTGTGGGAGATATGGTGATGATTTACTCTGGTGGCTAAGTAAATTCGACAGCACAGACGAGGTAGCACTTTACTCCTGGCAAAACAAGAAATAATTGGGTGGAAGACTGGAAAGGATTATGGGTAGCTCATAAACAAATAACTAGAGATGAAAGTGGGTCCAAACCCAACCAGGATGGACCCAGAACTGGAAAAGCCAGAACCGGTTAACTGGATTTTATAGGACCGGAAACCGGACCGGTAATATAGGAACCAGTTTCGGGTATGGTATCGGGTAAAGTGGGTCTAGAATCGGAAAACCCGGAAACATCAAAGTGGGTAAGATGGAACTGGGTAAAGTGGGTTTAGAACCGGAAAATCGGAATATTTTGGTAATTACTTACTACTTAGTGGGTTGAACTTTGAAAATTTTCATATTTATATTCCGACTTCGGGGGACTGTAAGTCATTGAATACCAAAACTAAATTGACAAAATTATAATCTAAAACCATATACAAACTATAAACTACACTTTGGAAAAAACGACATGTCAATTCGATTTTAAACGAATAAGATATATATGTTTTAATATTTTTTCACGGAATACAAAGTAGAAAAACAAGTAGCTGAAAAGTTGAAAATTTTCAGCTTTGATATCCTATCTTCTGGGGACTATAAGTCATTGAATATTAAACCAAAAATAACAAAATTATAGTCTAACCTCATGTACAAACTCTAAACTAAAAGTTGGAAAAAAATGCAAGTCAATCCAATTTCAAACGAATTAGATACGTATGTTTTAAAATGTTCATAAAATACAAAAATGTTGAAAATCTAAAAACATCCAGCTTTGATATCTCGACTTTGGGGGACTGCAAGTCAATGAATATCGAACTAAAAGTGACAAATTTATAGTCTAAAATCATGTACAAACTCTAAACTATGTGTTGGAAAGAACCTTATGTCAATTCGACTTGATACGAATGAGATATGCATGTTTTAAACTTTTCACAAAAACCAGTTCCGACCCTAAAGGTGGTTCTGATTCCTAACACCGGTTCCGGTTTACCCGGATTACCCAGAACCCGGATAAAGTCATTCTTTAAACCTGGAACCGAACTGGTTCTATATATTCAGGTTCTAGTGGTTCCGATGCCAGTTCCAGTCCAGTTTTCCGGATTTAAATCTCATCCGGACATATAACAGTAAATTAAAAAGAAAAACTATACAAATAATAAATAATTAAAAAATAGATAAGGGCAATATTGTCTTTTTAGGGAGAATTTCGTATATGCCCTTCCTAAACAATGAAATATCGTATTTGTCCGGCCTAAAATACAAATATCGTATTTTCCCTTCCTAAATTTTATTAATATCATATATACCAAAAATCAATTTTTTTGGTAATTTTTTTATTTATAATTGTATTTCACAATATTAAATCATTATAATTAAAATACAATTTGGATGAACAATATTGCCCTTGCTAACAGATCACGTTCATAATCAGTAAACACAAACGCACAATCTACCTTGAAAACTTGGGGGAGAGGGACAATTCGCAGAGGCGATGAAGAGATTCGAATCCACAAATTGAACTGTCTGACAGTGTTCTTAATTCCTCTTCCTAATCTTCATTCTCTTTTCCAACTTCTTCCTTCCTCTCCATTTTCTTCTTGCAGATTCGTCTTGAAACTCTGGTGGACGATTGGAAGAATAAGGAAGAACTTAACATCAGCTTGTGATCCAACTATGGATCATAAACTGGTCAAAATTAAACTTTCTGACCTCAAAATTATAAGTGATTACGTCAAACCAATCTTCTAGTTTCACCAAATCCACTGAAATTGGAGAACAATTCTATATAGCAAATCCACTTAAATAAGGGAACAATTCTATATAGAAAATCCACTGAAATTAGGGAACAATTCTATATAGTAAAATTAAAACATAGGAAGCAACAACCCATCCGACAAACAATGAAATTCAAACAAATCAATATTGTGAAAAACGTGATTTTGTGATAGATGGGGGAAAACGTGACCTGTTAGCAAGGGCAATATTGTCCATCCAAATTGTATTTTAATTATAATGATTTAATATTGTGAAAAATAGTTATAAATAAAAAAAATACCAAAATAATTGATTTGGGTATATATGATATTAATAAACATTAGGAAGGGCAAATACGGTATTTGTAGTTTAGGCCGGACAAATACGATATTTAGGTGTTTAGGAAGGGTATATACAAAATTCTCCTGTCTTTTTATGTATGGCAGAGACCACAGACGTAACAAAATCATATTGTAAGGACCGTTTGAATTTAAAAAATAAGTTAAGAACCAAACGTGCAAATTACCCCAACCATAAGGACCATTCATATAATTTACTCAAAATAAAATAATATAGAAACCAGTTACACCCATTCTTAGATACTTATTAAACCAAAGAGACATTTTGCTAAGCGTTTCTTTAGATTGAAGTCATTATAATAGATATAAAGTTACTATGATATTGGTAAATATAACATCGTGTTTTGAGGTACTTTCATTTTTTACCCTTATATTGAGATTTATTGCATTTTGGTCTTTTTAATGTAAGACTTGTGGATGGGAAGGGGTGTTATTGCCACTTTTGGATTGTTAGGACGGATCCACGTATGTTGGCCGTACGTTTTATGTATGCAGGGCATACGTGGTGAAGTTCTAAACCCTAATATTTAGGGTTTGGACCCTATTTAATCATCCTTAACTCCCAGTCTTGGCTCCTTCCATCATCCTCCATCCTTTCAAACGTCCTTGCAACCCTAATCCACCTTGTGAAGCATTTCTAATCTTGTGTGTGTTGTGTTCCTTTGAAGAAGAAGGAAGGAACTAGAGACCAATATTAGAGGAGTGAATCACTTTAGAACCATAAACACACCATTGTTTGGCATCACTTGGAGGTATAAAGTTCTAGGCTTTGTGAAGTTTCATTTAGATCTTGTTTTGGGCTTGATTTTAGGTTCTTTTTGTCCTAAATGTGGTGTTTCATGAGCATAGCATGTTCTTGAACCAATAAGTCATCCTTTCAGACCTTTGGAAGGGTCTTAAGTCATAAAAATGTAGTATTGGGGGTTAGTTTCACTCCATGCATTCCTTAGAAGGTCTTATTGCATTAAGATGTTGAGTTAAGCACTTAATGGACATGTAAATTCATAAAGTTGGAAACTTTATGACACCTAGCAGTATTTTGGCCTTGGATCTAAAAGTTGGACGTGAGAACTTAAGACATTAAGCTCTTAATGGAGATTTGAGAGGTCTCGGTGTACGCCCTGCGTACCTGGAGTACGCAACGCGTATGAGGTCAACCATCCTGACTGTGATCAAACCTTGAGTACGCCCAACGAACCTTCAAAGTATGCCCCACATACGCGTTTTGTGTCGACTTGGCTGGGTTGACTCAGTTGACTTGTTAGCGTCGACCAAGTTTGAAGTAGTTTAATTTAGGAAATTGTGATTATTTTATTAATGGGAAATGTTTGGACATTTAGGACTTGGGTGGAGCAAGTATTCGGTATCAGAGTATTGATCAGTTTTCTTCGCCAGACTTTGAGGTGAGTCTTCTTCACTGTACTCACGGGTCGAAGGCATCAATGCTAGTTTAGTGGGTTGTATATCCTGTTACATGATAGTATGTTGTTATGCTGTAGAGATATGTTGGATCGATATCTTGGTTTATAGGATGTTATGCATGGTTATTTGTTTATTTGTTACTAGGTGAATGCCCGCGCGTTGCGCAGAAACACCTATATAGTTGAAGTCTTTACAAACATATGGTTTTTAAATATAAAATAACGATGTTGTTAAATTTGATATAATAATTTGTATATACTAAATTGATATAATATATTGATTATTTTGAATTATATGATAATATATGCATTTATTATAACTTCATAATCTCAATCGTTTGAATGACTTCTACCCGTGAGTTACACATGAATAAAATTAAATATAATATATGATTTGATTTATTTATAGTTGTTTTTATTGTTAATTAATTTTTTTTAAATTTATTTGCTTAATATTTTGATTTCTATCGTTATAATTATTTAAAACATCAAACATTGTTTTTTTATTTTAAAGCTAACAATATAATAATTTATATAGAGTTGTTTTTAACTATTGTTATTGTAAGTTATTTTAAGCTACTTATTTGGAAATTTTTAACGATTATAAAAATATATTTAAGAAATATTTTAGTTAAATTAAGATTACAATTTAGTTTTTGCTTTTATCACTATAATTTATCACTTTTAACTATTTATAAAATATTCTTTAGTTTTTTAAATGAAACTGAAATTTATATTTGAGTTGACATTGTAATGCGCAGAAACACCTATATAGTTGAAGTCTTTACAAATATATGTATTTTTAAATATAACACTAATGTTGTTGTTAAATTTGATATAATATATTGATTATTTTGAATTATATGATAATATATACATCTATTATAATATCATAATCTCAATCGTTTGAATGACTTCTACTTGCGAGTTACACATCAATAAAATTAAATATTATATATGGTTTAATATTATTTATAGTTGTTGTTATTCTTAACTAATTTTTTAAAATTTATTTGCTTAATATTTTAATTTCTATCATTATAATTATTTAAAACATCAAACATTATTTTTTGATTTTAAAGATAACAATATAATCATTTATATACTTATTTTAAATTTTTTAATGATTATATAAATATATTTAGGAAATATTTTAGTTAAACTGATATTACAATTTAGTTTTTGCATTTATCACTATAATTTATCACTTTTAACTATTTACAAAATATTATTTGGTTTTTTTAGTGGAACTAAAATTTATATTTAAGTTGACACTATAATTTTATATTTAAATTAACAATTTAAGTATTTTGTCCAAACTGTTCAAAAGTTGTAGCTTTAAACTGATAATGGTTTATATGTAACAACATTTTAAATCTAATAAATTAAGTATAATATGTTAAAATTTAAAGACATAACTTTATAAATAGAAGTAAATATATTATTTTAAAATTAAAATTTAATCAATTTATAATTACACTTTAGGTTTGATATTTATTTAACCTTATTAACCAATTTACACTTATTATTAGAAAGACACTGCAATTTATCATTTTTAACTATTTATAAAATAATCTTTGGGTTGTTTAAGTTAAATATAATTTATATTTAAGTTGAGCCAATAATGTTATATTTTAATTAATAATTTAAGTATTTTATACAAATTGTTCAAAAATTGTACCTTTAAAATGATAATGATTTACATCCAACAATATATTAAAATTATAAATTAAGTATAATATGTTAAAAGTTAAAAAACATAATTTTATAAGTAGAATTAAAGATATTATTTTAATATTGAAATTTAGTTTATATATGATTACACTTTAGATTTAATATTTATTTAACCTAATTACCAAATTATAATTATTATGATAAAGAAATTTGAAAAGTCATGGGAGTTTCAAATGAATGTTGTGAAAGGAAAAAAAATGGGGGTTTCAAATGCATGAGATTCAAGAAAAAATGTTAGTTTTATAAGTATGTATGATGTGTATGTCAACATATTATGTTTGGTTGGGTTGAGGCGGTCCTGCTTTCTGTTAAAGGCCAAGATAACATGGGCGGTCCGTATAGACTGTAGGTAGTCCGTACATTTCAAACTAAGTTATTACATATAAATATGTATGTTTGCGGATTATCTATGTATTATTATGTATAAAACATAATTTCTTAAATATAAAAATATGTGTTTAAATGTAAAACCATATATTTATATGCAAAAATACATATTGTTTTATAATAATACTCAGGGGCGGACCTCCGGCAACCCCTAACATTTCCGGCCACAGTGGAAAATTTTTTGAAAATTTTCGAAATTTTTATTTTTTCTACTACTGTGCAACTTCTGACTCTCCCGTGCAACCCTTACTGTAAAATCATGCGTCCGCCCATGATAATACTTCATTTATATGTAACAATATGTTTTATAATTATTAATACATAAATAATACGAATATACATTATATACAGAGTGTTATAAAAGAAGACACAAACAATAAAAAAAAAATTATTGTCATATATATTTTTATGAAATGTGATTATATCCTAGGGTCTTTTTTATGTTCATTAACGCTCTCACATTTGTCTAATTTTGTTTATCTTAATTTTTTAATAGGTTTTGCATATTTTTATCCGGTCACTAAGCCATCAAAACTCTCATATTTACACATAGTAGCAGAGCTACATGGAGCGTTTGAGGGGACTACGATATCCCTAAAAAAATTGTTTTATATATATATATATATATATATATATATATATATATTTGTTAACATACTATATGTTATATTACCTACAACTAAAGGGATTATATCATATTTTTAATGCATGAGATTGGATAACTACATAAAATATATATTTTCCGATTCTTATAGCAAGTGTAGAGAGAATGAGTTGCGGAATAGAATGGATGGTCAAGTTTTAAATGATTGTTTACTCACTTTTATTTAGAAGAATGTGTTTTTAAAAGTTCTTGATGACAATATCATTGATCGATTTGAAGAACTGAAGCTTAGGCGGATTCAACTGTAACTTTTGCTTAAATTATATTAATTTTTTTTTGATTTACAACTTTAAATATTAAGAAACTCTTTGTATTTACAATTTTGAATCTTTGTAATATTTGTACCATCGTATCAAAATTCCTGACACCACCACTATTTATACGAAATGTGTGGTTTTGCCACCACCACCATACTCTTCTACCATCATTCGCCGCCACAACGACTACCATCAAATCGTCTGCTACCACTAGCCTATTCCAGCAAGATAATAAATTTAAAATAATTCAAAAGTCATCAAACAATGTTTTGTTCCACCTGAATTTCCAACAGAGCAACATAAACACATGAAACATCATGGAAAAAGGATCAAAAAGCTACACACCAAAAGGAAATACTTGATGACTCATTCTACACTTTGAGTTTTCAGTGCATAAGAATACATACATGATTATATAAAATAATTACAAATTAGAAAAAGATCAAGAGAACTTCATATATAAAAGGTTCAGAGAAAAGTGTATTCGGGGGGTGATAAGGTCCCTGGTTCAACCCTCAAGACCATCAATGCCACCACCCGTATCCCCTATTCGTCTAATTTACTCTTTAAATAATATCTAACGAATTTTTTTTATAGTAATTTTCAATACAACTTAGCCATCAAATTTAAATTTATAATAACAAACCGTTACAACATTTTATCAAACAATCTTGATATTGATAAATATAAATTATTTATTTGGGGTTTCTTTCTATAAACAATCTTCCTCTGCTATAACCCACCGCTATCACTAAGGTCACAAGGTAGGAGTCACGTCGAGCAGCTCCACCTCACCACCATCTCCTTTTTTCTCACCATGATATCCTTCCACACCAAAGCTTGGTGTGCCTGCATGACGCCACAATGATGGCTCCAGGTCTTCACCACGAGACTTTCAGGATGGTGTACACGGTGGTTGCCCTAGTGGCGGGCACCGAAGGAAATATCATGGTTGCACAATTTTTCTAAGGGTTACATTACTAGAAAGAGAAAAAAAAAAAAAAAACCCTCAGTATCAATGCTAGTTTCTGTCAAAAAAAATTGTCACGAAAAGCGTTTCACCGACAAATTTACACTTATTAGGACTTTGTGACGGATTTCCAACGGATTCGTGACGGATTTGTGATGGATTTTAACGATTTTACACGAAAATTTTCATTTGAGGGTAAAATTCAAGAGGTTGCTCATGTCACCCCGGGACACCTACTATGTCTGTGTCCGCCCCAAGGGCGGCTCAACCTTCTATTTTTCTAAGCTTGGGCTCAGGCCCCCCAATTCTAAAGCGTCACATATTCTCCAAACTTAACTCGATATTAATATATCTCAAATCTCAATTATTCAATTACCGATTGTTCGATAGGCTACATCAGAGTGACCGATTTTGGTTCTTGAAGACAAAACGCATGCGACATATCAGTGTGATCTTGAAAACTGAAACATTGCATTTATCTTCTATTCTTATATCTCGATTATCAATTGTTCAAATCCTCAATGCTAAACAGTATGCGTTTCATTTCTTTCCCAATTTTTCTTTATTTATTAGGGTTAATTATTTTCAATTATCCATTGATTACAAAATACACATTTTCAATTGTTAAGTTTTGAATACTCATGTATGGATTTTGCCTTTGGAATTTCCAGATTTAGGTTGAAGCGAACTCAAGGAAGCAGTCAATGAGTCAAGGTTATCAAGCAACAACAAGTATTTCCATTAATCCATTACTTCCAGTAGTATTCTGGACAAAGAATGAGGGTTTATAATGTTAAGTATAGCAAAATCCAAATGTCTCCATATTTTTGGTCGCTTAGATCCCCAAAATGATTGAGCCGCCCATGGGTTGCCCTCCTCAAGCTCATCACCATGAGAGCTCCATGCCATGTATACCCCATGGCCCATGGCCTAATTCATATATTCTTCTCAACAAAATTTGTTCTTATTCTTTTCAATTCATTTATGGTATTAACAATTTTTTTGGGTCTTCACATTCTTTCATTTATTTTCTCAACAAAACATGTTCTTATTCTTTTCAATTCATTTATGGTATTCAGCACAATTTTCTTGGGTGTTCACATTCATTTTGGTATAAGTGACATTCACTTTAACACTTGGATGGCATTTTAAAAGTTTCTATATTCTTCAAAATCATGGTATCAACAAATATTTGGGTATATGATGTAATGCATAGAGGTCATGCAAATCACCCCTCCGTTCCATATGAGTGAAACACATTTTTCATATTTTGAAAGATGGGCCGGTATCTGTCACATCATCACATGGAAAGTTCTGGAACCTAGCTGATATATGTGCATCCCCAGCATGGCCTTTATCTGTTATTTTAAGTAAGCTGGTTATGGATTTTGGAATTTACTTATGAAGTCAAATTTGCAGTTTACCTTGTTGTCAGCAAGTCAAGAAATCATCCCACTTTTTTTTGTCCATTCTGTTTAAACCCTAGAAAACCACGCCCCCTCTTTATCAATAATTCCGTTTCCCATGCATATAAATGCTTCCACTTATTCTTCTCCCAAATCAGCAAAATCATTTTCAGTTTTTAATCATTTCTTCAAAATGAGCAAACCCAATTTTGTTTCTCTACTTCTTATTACAGCAGTATGCGTTCTTCTAGTTCTTCCACATTTTCATGGAGGATTGGCCATTGCTGCAGGCACCCAAGATGGATCAGAAAAGTGGGGGTATGTTCAAGTCAGACCCAGTAAGATTCAGCCATCTTTTTCTATAATTTTATATTACGTTTATGAGAATCTGCCTTTCTACATTTTCAAGATTGGATTTTTTTTCGGATTCTTGAGTTTAAAATTCTTGTTTGAAAAAACAGGAGCCCACATGTTCTGGTGGTACTACAAAAGTCCATATAGAACTCATCATCCAAACAAACCATGGCCCATTGTTCTTTGGTTACAAGGTGGACCTGTAAGTGCTTGTATTTTGATTTAATTTAATAAAAAATTATTTATTTTTCGGTTTGGAGATGTTTTACCATTGAAATGCAGGGTTCTTCTGGAGTTGGAATTGGAAACTTTCAAGAGATAGGGCCATTGGACACTTCCTTGAAACATAGAAACTCCACGTGGCTCAGAAAGGCAGATCTTTTATTTGTGGTATGAAACTTTTTATAAAAAATACCACTTATTTTTTTTCTTGAATTTCATTTCCGTTTTTTAATAAATTTGTGGGAATTTAGGATAATCCAGTTGGGAGTGGATACAGTTTCGTGGAGGATAAAGAGTTATTTGTGAAAACCGATGAAGAAGCTGGGCGTGATTTAACTAAATTGTTGATTAAACTTTTTAATAAAAATAAGAGCTTACAAAAAAGCCCTCTTTATATTGTGGCAGAGTCTTATGGAGGAAAATATGCAGTCACTCTTGGATTATCAGCTCTCAAAGCGATTAAAGCTGGGAAGTTAAAGCTCATTCTTGGAGGTATACATATATTAATTAATTCTGATCAATCTTCAAAGTGGTAACTAATTCCATTCAAACAAAACACAAATCAAATTGACATTATTCATGTGGGAATGTAGGAATTGCATTGGGAGATACTTGGATTTCACCGGTAGATTTTGTGGTGAGTAAAGTCGATACATGGTATCAATATCAAATTAATCTAACAAAAATTTGACTTTCTTTCTCAAAATCGAACTTTTGCTATTGAAATTCTTAGGATTCATGGGCTCCTCTTCTCAGAGATGTTTCAAGGATCAACAACAGTGGCTACAAGAAATCAAAGAGGTTCATTTGTGCAACTGTGTGAATCTTGGTGTTGTGTGTGTTTTTAAGTAGATGATCGATTGGAGTAGATTTTTTGATCTGACAAACCCTTTTCAGGGAATTAACAGTCTAGTTGAAACAATAAAGAAGCAAATAGCAAATGGGCAACTGAAAGAGGCAACTAAAACATGGAGTGATCTTGAACATGTGATCATGTCCAGCAGTAACGATGTTGTATGATCCTTTTCCTTCTTTTTTCTTTCTTTATTTCGTAATTATAGATAGAATCAAAATAAAAAATAAAAAATTGTTAATTTGATAGGATTTCTACAACTTCTTGTTGGATTCTGTGGAGAACAACGTGTCAACGACAGCAACAGCCGGATCATCAAGAAAAATGGCGACCAATAAATACTCAAGATATCTTGATTCTTTGAGGGTTTCTGCAGGCGGAGATGGTGATCTTGACACTTTAATGAATGGTGTCATTAAAAAGAAATTAAAAATCATCCCGAAAAATGTGAAGTGAGTTTTCAGTTTTCATTTTTTTGTGAAAAAAACTTTTCGATCTAAATTTTGTTGTGACAGATGGGGAGGTCAGGCAGATCCTGTTTTTGAGTATTTTGAAGGTGATTTCATGAGACCCAGGATTAAAGAGGTGAGTTTTTAAGGATTAAGATTATTAAATTGAGATGAGGTTTCAGTAATTTTCACTTATTATCATTTATATAGGTGGATGAACTTTTGAAAGCAGGAGTCAACGTAACTGTATATAGTGGTCAAGTAAGATATATATATATATATATATATATATATATATATATATATATATATATATATATATATATATATATATATATATATATATATATAATAATCATCATTAATGCATGATTGTACATTGTACAACCATGCAATGCATAAGCACAATCATTGGTACAAGTGGTGAAATTGTGATTGTTATAAATTGATCTGGTTTGTTGATTTTTAGCTTGATCTCATATGTTCAAACAAGGGAACTGAAGCATGGGTTGAGAAGCTCAAGTAAATTCACTTCTCTTTTTAGTCTTCTTATAGTTAAACTTACATGTATAACAAAAACAT
The DNA here is from genome assembly GCF_051521515.1 of Lactuca serriola. Taxonomy (NCBI): domain Eukaryota; kingdom Viridiplantae; phylum Streptophyta; class Magnoliopsida; order Asterales; family Asteraceae; genus Lactuca; species Lactuca serriola. The sequence goes on along the minus strand of NC_136409.1, from coordinate 191,789,499 downwards.
TTAATCATTAATTAAAAGTCAAGAATACCATTTTTTATCTTCACAAAAGAAGACTCGATCGAATCCTCTTTTTGTTCCTGAATATGGTTAAAAGAGCAAGTGTCACACAAAAGTTCAAACTACTGATAAAGACATATATGTAAGGAAAATATTGATAGATGCAAATTTGATTATTGTGATTTTACCTTGTTGCCCTTGTATGATTTGTTTGTGACAAAATCAGGTGGGACGGGTTAAAGAAATTTTTGAGCCTGGATAGAACTCCATTGTATTGTGGAGGTGACAAAATTACTAAAGGATTCACCAAGTCTTACAAGAATTTATACTTCTATTGGATTCTTAAAGCTGGCCATTTTGTAAGTTTTACACTTCTACACCAATACCCCCTTTCAATTTTCATAGGCAAAAAATACATGTCATTACTCGTGAACTCTATGCAAGAACTTATTGAAGTCCAAAGATAATAATTTTCGGCCAAAATTTCACAGTACAAGTTTACATTCTATAAAGTATAATACTCTAAAACGTTATGAATACATTGTTTGTAAAACCTTTTTTTTTATATATGTGAGTTTATATTAGCACTAATATTTCTTTAAAGCTGTATACATATATATTAAATCTTGTGGATTATTGTGATTTTCAGGTGCCTTTAGATCAGCCATGTGTCGCATTGGACATGGTGGGTAGAATCACTCAGTCTCCTGCAACAACCTAATAAATAACGAAAGATCTTAGGAGGAAACAAAGAATGACATTGAATAATAGGAGAATTTCATAATATATTAATCTTGAACTTTATATAACAAATTCGTGATGTTCATGATTAATTACTGCAATATGGTCTATGTCCACATAGTTAAGGCACAGTCAAATGCACATGAAAATATCATTTTTGGAAGAAGAAAAAATGCATGCTTTTATATTTTTGGGCATAATATGTATAAAATTAAAGTATAGGGACTAATTGTGATAAAAAAAAATCAGGGGGGGCCACAGCCCCCCCTAACCCTAATAAAGATCCGCCCTTGTTCCATTCCTTCCATATCATCCAGGCTCGTCCCAGATGACATTTGTGTTTTTTAAGGGCCCATTTTATTTTGTCGCCTTGGGCCCAAAATATGTTTGGGACGGCCCTAATATCATCCATATAGCGGTATACACGAGAGAAAGCCTCAATTTTTGCATCTTCTTGCTGCCATCACTCACATTGAGCATCTCCTTAAGATCATCACACGAAGAAGGCGGATGATAAAGAACTGATGACCATTTTCCATATCCACATGCCAGACGAAGTAATTAATCTTTAGTGGAATTCAGTTGATCCATGTAAACATGTTACAATTCCTGCTATCCCCATCAACAATCAAATGCTTAAGGTCTCTAACCGAGAATGTGCCTTCCCCATTGTCATTCCACAACCATCTGTCCAAAAGTTGTTAACTTTCTCTCCCTCTTCTAAGCTGTCTAGAACAGCTGTAACTCCACTTGTTACTAAAATTTGCCCAATGTTCATACGATCCATAATTAAACAATTTTTGTTTGTCTCCAAGGCATATAAATTCATACATAGTTCCTTCAAGAATACATCACCACACCAAGCATGTTTCCAAAAATGAGTTTTGTCACCCATAACATCCACCCTTTTAAACAGGTCGAGCAACGAAATCCCTATCACCCACCTCCAAATCAATTTGAGATATGCTTAACCACGTGCCAACGGATACCTATCTATCAATTTCAAATTATGAATAGATTTAATACAAGAGAACAAAAAAGAGTCATACCCTTTTATTAATCTCCACCACGACTTGACAAGAAGAACCAAGTTATAAGATTCGAAACATCCCACTCTTACACCACCCTTATCCTTCGGTTTTGTGACCACTTCCCAAGCAACCCAATTGATCTTCTTTTTATGTACACCACCTCCCCACAAAAACCGCCTTCTAATCCCTTCAAGAAGATTAATAACCTTCCTAGAAGCCCGACAGAGAGAAAAATTAAAAAAATAAAAAAAAATTGGAAGGCTATTAAGAACCGAGTTTACAAGAATTAAGAGGCCACCGAAATACAAAGTTCTCGCTTTCCATTTAGGTAACTTTGCCTTAAATTTATGTACAACCGGAGAAAGTTCTTGGCAAGTCTCATATTAGCTCCAACTGGCAGCCCAAAATAAATAAAAAGAAACGAGGAGGGCTCACATTTTAAAATACTAGCGAGTCTCTCAACTTCCAAAATATCAACACCAGCTCCATATACCTTGCTTTTATGTAAATTAACCTTCAAACCCAAGGCAAGATGAAAACAACATAGCAATCTATGAAGATTAATAATATTAAATTTCGATCATTCACAAATAAAAGTTACATCATCGACATACATGAGATGAGATAAAAAAAAACGTCATTATGAAGAAGAGATAAACCCCGGAAATAACAAAGATCATAACCGCCTCCATGGAACCATGAAGCCTTACCATGGAAATGATATAAAGAAAAGGTGATAATAGGGCATCTAACTCCCCTTTTGATATCAAATTTCAGGTAGGTGATCCATTGACTAAAACATAGGCTCCACTAGAGGAAAGATAACCCATAATCCATCTACATCACCTCCACCCAAACTCCATTTGCTCTATAATAGAGTCTAAGAAGTCCCAACTCATAGATTCAGAGGATTTATAAAAGGAAATTTTAAAGATCAATGTTCTTTTTTCACTTTCTTTGCCCAAGAGAATATTTCGTTAAGTAAAAGCGGGTCATCTAAAATACTCCTTCCTCCGAGATAAGTTGTTTGCTCCGGACTAATGAACTTATCATGCACTTTCTTAAGACGAGTCGCAAGAACTTTAGAAAGCACTTTGTATACACAATCAACAAGATTAACCGGTCTATAGTCTTTCAATGTAAGCGGATCATAATTTTATGGGGATTAAAGAGATAAATGAGGAGTTACATCCTCTATCCAACATACCAGAGTGCTCGAAATTTTTAATAAACATAATAACATCTTTTTAATCAACTCCCAATAATGCTTCAAGAATTTTAAGGTAAAGCCATCCGGACCCGAAGCTTTTTCATTCCCACAGCACCACACCCCCTCTTTGATTTCTATTTCCAAAAATGGAGTCGTGAGCACATCCAAATGAATAATTGTATTTTCTAATCGTATTATCATGCATAAACTATGATTAGTTACTCTGAAAAAGAATGAAAAGGAAATTGTTTTACTTGTCATCAATACTCCTCTAGAAGTCGGTGGTTTGAATTTAAAGGAGCGGGAACGAGAGTTAGCAGAGTGATTCATATAAATGAAGGTACACGACAGCTAAATGCACAATACTTTCAATGTTACTATGTCACCGATATCAGTCTGGTATAACTATGTCACCATTAGGTTTTCACGGATATAACTTATAAAATGGATCATTTATAATGTAAAGTAAAAAATTATTTATAACTAAAACACATACCAAGAATTTATTTTTGTAATCACGATTTTGAAAACCAAATCGGACCGCATCGGCTATTTTGATCGGTTAAATCTGAACGGTTCGTCTTACTGGTTTTTTCAACCCCAAAAATTGTCTGTATATGAATCATCGACAATTGGGTGGTTCACAAGAAAACATGGTCCAACTATCATGTTCCAACCACTTAAAAAATCGGATTTATTTAATAAAAATCTTAACTTTCAAATTTGGACTATGTTAACTTTAAGATAGCTGAGAAATCATCGATGTTTTAAAAATGAGTTTTTTTGTTGAACCGATCTGGTGACCAATTCCTGGTTTGACCGTTGGGTCTACCCGGTTTTTATAATTTTCATTTTTTATCTTCCTGCATACATATATACATCAATACAAGCACATCAAAAATGAAACATAAAGTATAATATCAAAAGAAAGTATAGTTTTAATTGGATACAAACATATCAAAAAGCCTCGTAACATTTATCATTTTTAGTAACAAAACTACACGACTTAATCCATAGAGAAAATTTTATTAAAGCACCGATATATTGGAGTTCATTGTCATTTTGAGGTTATAAAGTTGGGTTAATATGAATATTAGAAATCGAATCAAATGTTATCTGTTTATCTCATATTAAAAAGGGGCTCTCATATTTACTTTTTGGAATTGCAAAGAACGGATCTTCAACCGGTTATCAAACAAAAGATATATATATATATATATATATATATATATATATATATATATATATATATATATAGTGATAAAGAGAAGTCTAAATAGATCTAAGAAAGATCACCAAAATTTCTTGTGCAAAATGCCTCATTTCCATGTGTTTTTGATTAATTTCAACCAAGGTTGCAGAAATCGCTCGACGGTAGCTCGGCGGTGGACTGGGGTCAAGGGATTAATCGGCTAGGCGGGGATTAATCGGGGACCATTAATTATTAAAAAACTAATAAATAAAACATTAATCCTAAGAATATAACATTATATCTATTTAAAAGTTACTAAAAATTAATA